>NC_058404.1:38375034-38555169 GCF_002201575.2 Neomonachus schauinslandi
AAATCGACAAGAATAAGACAACTCAATTTTTAAATTTGGCAAAGGACTTGAATCAACACATTGGAGAAAAGCGAGTCCAAGTGACCAATGAACATAATAAAAGATGCTTGAGTTTACCAGCAGTCAGGGAAGGATAAATTAAAATAACAATGAGATATTGGGATGCCTGAGTGGCTCAGTGGGTTAAGCAGCTGCCTTTGGCTCAGGTCCTGATCCCAGGGTCCCAGGATCAAGTCCCACATCGGGCTCCTTGCTGCGCGGGGAGCCTGCTTCTCCTTCTGCCTGCCGCTCCCTCTGCTTGTGCTTGCTCTCTGTCTTTCTCTCCTTCTCTCTCTCTGACAAATAAATAAAATCTTCAAAAAAATAAAATAACAATGAGATATTATGCTATAGCCATCAAACTATGGAAAATTTAAAAGCACTGTAACACAGCTAACAGAGATGTAGGGAAAAGGATGTTTTGAAATGTGAGGTGTTATAGACTTTTTGGAAAGTACTCTGACAATTAAAATTTTAATTTAAAAGTTTAAATACCTATCTCTCAACCCAACAGTCAGGCTCATGAGGGTTGAGTCTATGGAAGTACAATCACCAGTGTGAAGGACCTGCACAACATTTTCAGTGCAGAACATCATAATGCAGGAAAAAATTGGAAAAAAGTGACTTCCCTTCAGTAAGAGATGGCACAACCTCACCAGGGAACAATACCCAATCACAAGAAAAAATGCAAAAGTGTTTCTCAACCTCTTTTTCATTATCACCCCCACCCTTCGGAGACATTTGGGGTATTTTTCCCTAAGTGCTCTTTCATGAAATTTTAATAGCACAGATACACAGTGTATCTATTTATTTACTATGTCTGTGCTTTGTACATAGAAAGGGTATGATTTTTTCACCACCCTTCAAGAAGCAATCTTCACCCCCTTGGGGTCACTATCACCTCCAATGAGAATTCATGAGCTACACTCATTGACTTAGAGAGATTTTTGCAAGACATTTTTTTTTTAAAGATGTATTTATTTTAGAGAGAGAGAGCATGGTCAGGAGGGGCAGAGGGAGAGGCAGAGAGAATCTCAAGCAGACTCCCCGCTGAGCGCAGAGCCCACCCAGGGCTCCATCTTACCACCCTGAGATCACAACCTGAGCTGAAACCAAGAATCAGAAACTTAACCACTGTACCACTCAGGGGCCCCTCACAAGACATTTTTAAGTGAGAAAAGTCAGATACAGAAAAGTTGCATACGATTCTTGTATTTGCATGTATGTATGTGCATGGTGTGATTATATGACTATATGAGTGTGATTATATGAGTAAAGAGAAAAAGACAGAGGGAAATTGTCATTAATAAGGACTAACTTGAGGTTGGGGACATCTGATGTGATTGGGTCAGGGGTAGGAAGAAGAGAGCCAAGCAAAAGAAAAAGTGGGGGAGACACTTCACTAAAAATAAAAAGTATAATAATAATCACATTTATGTAAATTTATATTTGTAAAAAGGCTTTGTTTTGCTGTTAAGACAGAGTTTCCAGGCCTCTAGCCTCATGCGAATGGATAGGAAAGTGGGGTCTTTCCCCACTCAGAAGCAGGGAGCTGAGGGTCCAAACCTCCTGCAGTCTGTCAAGTTTTCAATGAACAGAAAACAACAGAAGGTTCAACATTTTTTTACTCTCCCAAATCTTTCTGATGTATCAAATTCAGCTGTGGACATGAAAATTCTCATCTGAGAGAGGATTTCCCTGGATCAAGGAGAAAGGGAGGAAGGTCACATTAGCACTTCTTGGACCACCCCCAAATGATCTGTGGTTGCAGATGGTCAAAACACAGACACCCATGCAGCCACTACTGAGCCACTACTTCACTGTGTGGCTCAGATGAGACATTCGTCCTCTCTACACAATAGCCTGTTGAGGAGGGTGGAAGCCTACCAGGCTCTCCTCTGGGGAAGATTCAGCTCTGTCTGCCCCTCTTATTGCCAACCTCAAGACTTGGCATGGGTTTTTTCCCTGGTGACGATCCTTCTGTCTCACACTTACTGTCATCTAACTTTGAAAACATTCATATTGGGGGTGACATCAGTTTAATTTCACAAATATTGTTGACTTCTCAGCACTTGCTAAGGACCATTGGGAATAATTATGTTTCCTGCATACAGATGACAGTTGAGACAATAGCCTCAGAGCTTCAAGGAGGCAGGAGAGGACAGGATGGATGTGGGATGGAGCTGAAGGAGAGAATTAACCAGAATAAGAAGTCTGACCCTTGCCAAGGTGGGGCCTGAATCAGAACCACCAAGTCCATGGAGCGTTGTCAACTCTAGTTAGATCTGAGTTGAGTTAATGCCCAAAGTTTGGATCCCAAAGAGCAGGGCAGAATGATGTGGCAGCATCTCCAAAGCAGCAGTGCTTCTCAGCATCAGGCAAGAAGCAGAAACGTGGAAGTGAAGGCCTGTGGAGTTAAGGCAAAGGGCCAGAATGAGGACCAGGTGCAGCAAGGAGCTGGCAGGAATGAGGTGGTGGGGTGGTGACTTGAATGAGGTGCAGGTAAGACCAGTCTCTACCCCAGGGGAAAAAACGGGAACCAGACAGAACCAGGCAGCCAGCCTGACCATGACCCTGGAGTTCACATGGATTCCCAGGGCCCCCAGGGCTCCTCAGACACCAGCTGGAAGGCCACAGCCTAGGGTTCTCCTTGAATCTGGGGCAAGACTTCATAAAGAACCCTTTAGTGACAACACTGAAACAGGGAAGAACTGACACCAGGTCATTTGGGAAGACAAGACAATTGAGCATGAAACAACTAGAGAATACTCTGAAACACTGGGATCAAACGCCAAAACATGGGGGCAATCCCTGCTGTCTGCTGTGGGGAAGAGGATGGACCAGTGGATGCCCGTTTGTCTGAGAAGGCTGCAAATCACTCCCCCATCTCAAGGTTTCCATTTCTTGCCTTGGGGAAGAGATATGATTATGGAATTTCTGGGGTCACTGGTGAATAACATTCTTGAAACTACATTTTTGAGGGTTGGTTGTGTTTTCTCAAGACCTGTGTTTTGTTACTGAGCTCTGCCTCACTGGGTTTCTTGTGGCCAGGGGTTCTTTTGCACAACTGCCATGGCTTCCTCCCAAAGGAATTCCTTTTCCTTATCCTAGAGAACAGACACTGTTGATTTGATGTGCTCACAGCCAGCTGTCCGAGGAGAGGGTAGGACTCACCTCCCAAGGTCCTGGCCCTGGCCCTGTAGCATCCTGCTCAGTGCCCCAGGTGGGCAGGCCCCACGGACAAACATATAAGACAGACCACCTACTCAGCTGAGGCCAAGCTAGCAGTTCTGAAGTGTCTTCTTCCTCCAACAACATGAATTAGAAGCCACCCTTCAATATCAGTACATACATCTATTGCAAATGCCCTTTGAGATCAACAGCTTCTGTGAGGGAATGCCCTTCCCTCTCACTTTTAACGCCATCTTCTTTTAAATTAGAACAATTTAAGAATGCACTGCAAATTTAGTAATCCTTTTTCTCAGAAAGAAGAAGACTGATGAGAGAATGGGAAGCAGAAGTTGAGGTAATCCAAAGAGTACCCCAAAGTCAGTGAAAAACTAGCCTTTTTCGTTCGGGGCCTTATCACTTCAGAATTTTCTGGAATGCAATGAAATGATCTCTGAGTATACATATACAAATAGGCACAACCAGTTTGAATTTTGAATATGTTCATTTTATACATGTAATATATTATCAATACATAAATATATGTGTGGAGATAGATGGTCAGATAGTTATACACATGTCTGTTTCTTCTACTTACAAAAGCCCTGAGCACCATTTGAGTCTTTGGGCTCAGCCTCCAGACAGTGAAGCCATGGGAACTCTAAAGCTGGCTTCTGGGCAACAGGGTGACCTTCTGCTCCTAACAGTGTCCGTCATTCCCTCCTCCTCTCCTGCTACCCACCTCTGTTCACTGCTTGGAGGCCCAACAAAGCCTTTGCAAGTGATTACACTTCTTGCAGCCTGCTGTGAGAGAGCCAGGCTTTGGGGGACTTCAGAAAATGCCCCAAGGATTGGGCTCACCACCCTGTCCCCACTATGGCCGGCAAGTGTCTGCCATGCTTTCAGCCCTCTCTAAAGAAAATAGCCATTGATTTCCCAATAACCTCTTTCCTGTCTACTTTCTCCCTGCTAAAGCCAGGACGGCCATAGTTTCTCTTGTTTATTTGGAAGTTCTTAGGCCTAATAGCTCTTAGCTGTCTCCCAGGGGCTCCATGCACCCTCATGAAAGCCAAACTTTTGGGAGCCTGAGTTGACATCCCAGATTTCCTGAGGAGGGTGTGCAGACCTTCTCTGTGACCAACACAACATGCATGTTTTATACACAAATACATACATGGCATATACATGTGCAGGTGTATTCAGTCATCAAACATGCATTAAGGGCTTACTAGTGCAGGGTATACGGTTAAAATAGGAATGATCACACACCCATATAACAGAAATAGAGGAGAGAGATCTTAACCAAGGCACCAGCAAGGAAACAAAAATTAACCTTCCTGCACCCCCATAATGTAGCCAGCTCCTTGGGCTCTGAATTCAGAGAAGCCTGATTAGTGCCCTTCTCCCAGGTAAGCCCATTCTACCTTCACCACCTGCCCAAGAAACCTACTTCTTTTTTGTTTTTAAAGATTTTATTTATTTATTTGACAGAGAGAGAGCACAAGTAGGGGGAGCGGCAGGCAGAGGGAGAGGGAGAAGCAGACTCCCTGCTCAGCGGGGAGCCCGAGGCAGGGCTCGATCCCAGGACCCTGGGATCATGACCCTGGGATCATGACCTGAGCCAGAGGCAGACGCTTAACAACTGAGCCACCCAGATGCCCCAAGAAGCCTACTTCTTTATCCCTTTCCTCAGAGCTATGCCCAGTTAGCCCCTGTCTGTATATCCTCAAAGATAAGCTATTCCCCTTTCCAGGGGGAGCACTGTTTTCATGAGGCTTCAGAGGGACCCAAGGCTCTCTGGCATAAGGGAATCTCAAGGGCTTCTCTCTTCTCCAGCCAAGCAGACTATTCTCTCTTCTCCCCTGCTGGAAGAGCTGGTTCTCTGCCTGTTCTCTCTCTCCCCCTGCAGCTTGCCCACCCACACCATCACGCGAAGCTGTCCTTCCCACCACCTGCTTTCGGATGCTTTCTCCCCTTCCTTGCCATCCCTGAATGTGAACATGTAAGGACCATATGCTAATCATTCCTAGGAAACAGAACAGCAAAAGTAACAATGGGGAGGTCAGGTTTCCTTATAGATTTCAGAGATGTATGCTGCTTCCATGCCTAAAGTCCCTGATCTTTATTTTTCCATCCCAAAGTGAAGACTCATAGGCTGTTCCTGCCCTTAGTTTGGCTTTACTGTTCTATACTAAGGATTTAGAAAGTGAGCAATTTCATATTAAAAATCTGAATTTTGATCTCCTCTTTTTCAAATTTAATTTTATTTTATTATGTTATGTTAGTCACCATACAATACATCATTAGTTTTTGATGTAGTGATCCATGATTAATGGTTTTTGTATAACACCCAGTGTTCCATGCAGTACGTGCCCTCCTTAATACCCATCACCAGGCTAACCCATCCTCCCACCTCCCTCCCCTCTAAAACCCTCAGTTTGTTTCTCAGAGTCCATAGTCTCTCATGGTTCATTTCCCCCTCTGATTTTCCCCCCTTCATTTTTTCCTTCCTTCTCCTAATGTTCTCCATGCTATTCCTTATGTTCCACAAATAAGTGAAACTATATGATAATTGACTTTCTCTGCTTGACTTTATTTCACTTAGCATAATCTCCTCCAGTCCCATCGATGATGTAAAAGTTGGGTATTCATCCTTTCTGATGGCTGAGTAATATTCCATTGTATATATGGACCACATCTTCTTTATTCATTCATCTGTTGAAGGGCATCTCGGCTCTTTCCACAGTTTGGCTATTGCGGACATTGCTGCTATGAACATTGGGGTGTATATGGCCCTTCTTTTCACTACATCTGTGTCTTTGGGGTAAATACCCAGGAGTGCAATTGCTGGGTCATAGGGTAGTTCTATTTTTAATTTTTTGAGGAACCTCCACACTGTTTTCCAAAGTGGCTGTACCAACTTGCATTCCCAACAACAGTGTAAGAGGGTGTCCCTTTCTCCACAACCTCTCCAACATCTGTTGTTTCTTGCCTTGTCAATTTTTGCCATTCTAACTGGTGTATATCTCAATGTGGTTTTGATTTGAATTTCCCTGATGGCTAATGATGATGAACATTTTTTCACATGTCTGTTAGCCATTTGTATGTCTTCTTTTGAGAAGTGTCTGTTCATGTCTTCTGCCCATTTTTTGACTTGATTCTTTGTTTTTGGGGTGTTAGGTTTGAGAAGTTCTTTATAGATCTTGGAAATCAGCGCTTGGTCTGCAGTGTCATTTGCAAATATCTTCTCCCATTCTGTGGGTTGCCTCTTTGTTTTGTTGACTGTTTCCTTTGCTGTGCGAAGCTTTTTATCTTGATGAAGTCCCAAAAATTCATTTTTGCTTTTGTTTCACCAGCCTTTGGAGATGTATCTTGAAAGAAGTTGCTGTGGCCAATGTTGAAGAGGTTACTGCCTATGTTCTCCTCTATGTTTGATGGATTCCTGTCTCACATTGAGGTCTTTAATCCATTTTGAGTTTATCTTTGTGTATGGTGTTAGAGAATGGTTGAATTTCATTCTTCTGTATATAGCTGTGCAATTTTCCCAGCACCATTTATGGAAGAGACTGTCTTTTTTCCACTGCATACTTTTTCCTGCTTTGTAGAAGATTATTTGACCATAGAGTTGAGGATCCATATCTGGGTTCTCTATTCTGTTCCATTGGTCTATATGTCTGTTTTCGGGCCAGTACCATGCTGTCTTGGTGATCACTGCTTTGTAATATAGCTTGAAATCGGGCAATGTGATGCCCCCACCTTTGTTTTTCTTTTTCAACATTTCCTTGGCAATTTGGGGTCTTTTCTGATTCCATATAAATTTTAGGATTGTTTGTTCCAGCACTTTGAAAAATGTCATTTGGAATTTTGATCAGGATGGCGTTGAAAGTATAGATTGCTCTGGGTAGCATAGACATTTTAACAATGTTTATTCTTCCGATCCATGAGCATGGAATGTTTTTCCATCTTTTTGTGTCTTCAATTTCTTTCATGAGTGTTCTGTAGTTCCTAGAGTATAGATCCTTTACCTCCTTGGTTAGATTTATTCCAAGGTATCTTATGGTTTTTGGTGCTATTGTAAATGGAATTGTTTCTCTAATTTCTCTTTCTACAGTTGCATTTTTAGTGTATAAGAAAGCAACGGATTTCTGTGCATTGATTTTGTATCCTGACCCATTACTGAATTACTGTATGAGTTCTAGTAATTTGGGGGTGGAGTCTTTTGGATTTTCCACATAAAGTATCATGTCATCTGGGAAGAGAGAGAGTTTGACTTCTTCTTTGCCAATCTGAATACTTTTTATTTCTTTTTGTTGTTTGCTTGCTGTTGCTAGGACTTTTAGTACTATGTCGATCTCCTCTTGGAAAAATTGCAATCATTTCCATGCAACAACGATTGGCAGGAGAAGTGGCTCTCCCTTTTGTAAATGGAGCGTGTCACTCTTGTGTCTCACCAGCACTAAGTCTGTCACGGGCCACTTACCATCCACCCAGTTTCCTCCACCAGGTTAGCTCTTGTCCCAGGCCTTTGGGAGCATTTGAGCTCACAGTTCCTGTGCTGGAGTCTCAGAGCAGTGTCCCTTCTCTTCCTAATGGGAGAGTGATTTAGATTAAATGGGGTTCTCTGGCAATCAGGGTAGAGACCAAGGCATGGGAGCAAGACAGGCTTCAACCAGATATGAGGAAGAACATCTTGCCGATGAGTGAGGCCTACAGTGGGGTGGGCTGTCTTGGGGAAAAGTGAGTTCTTTTCTCAGCAGAGCTTTCCAGGCATGGGTGAGGTAGTAAGTCCTTTCTGACCTTGAAGTGTCCATTGCTGTGAGACTAACACTCCAGGAGAGCACAGGACATGCCACTGTAGGCTGGAAGACCCCACAGAGTGAGGGAACCCCTCTGCGTTTACAAGAGTAGATAAGAGTTTCTATTTGATCATGGGATCAATTAAGGAAGAATTTGCTTTAACTTAATTTTTGCAGCTGATGCGCTCCTCTAACTCACCCTGCTGATGCCCAAGTCAGAGCTGCACAGAGAGGAGGGGCCTGGTCTGCTCAGATGGTGGAGGACAGCAAGTGCTCTCCCCCACCGTCAATGTGGGGCAGCAAATCTAGAGTTAACTCCCTTCCTCCCCCAGAGCAACTCCCTACTACAACTGGAGAACTGGAGGTGCCCTTAGCAAACAGCAGAATCAAAGTGGAAAAAATTACAAGGCAACTTTTCTGGTTTCAACTTGTCCCCTACAAAAAGGAAATAGATTTTAATATAAGATCTAAGAGGCAACATGTTTAATAAACTGCAAAAAAATGTACTTTTGGCTGGATGCTAGCATGATGAGCTTTGGGATAAAAGGAGATTTTTTTTTTTTTAAAGAAAGTTAGACATGGATCCAAAAGGGGGTTGGAATCCACCTCCCACCATCCCACTAAAATGCTCTCTAAGCAGTTGGGAGCAATCACCCTAACCCCTTCACAGATACCATGCAAAAGGCAAGATTAAAGGCTTTTCCTGCTCCCTTTTCACCGAAATGGAAAAGTTTATTACAAAAGTTCTTTGTGCAAGCCAAGCAATATATAGCCTCCTTGTGATGGGACATCACTTAGACACTGACAAATCCCATTCCCCAAGTTGTGGGGCCTCTAGCTGACTGTGCAGGGAGTCAGCCCCCAAGGTCAGAAATGAGAATATTTCATTGTGTCCACCCCCACCCCCAAGTAAAGAAATATTTCATTCTCTTTCTCTTTACCCCAGTTGGAATCTACAGTCTAGACAGTTGTCAGATAACAACCATTAGAGGCAGCAAAGGAGAATGCATATGCCTCCCAAAGATAAGGGGACGCTGGACTTCTCTTGTGAGTTTTTGGAAAGCTCTCCGAAGGCCCTAGTGATGAGCAACTGAGGGAAATGTGTCTGGCAATACATTCCCAGATGCTGGGACACATTTTACTCATCCCTGGATGAGTAAATTCCCTGGGTCAGCAGCCAGGATATGCTTCGCCCAGTTCTTAGAGACATGTCAGAAAGAGGTCATCCTCTCCCCAAAGCTTGTTCAGGAATAAACACAAAGGCAGGCCATGGGAAAACAGTGGGGTGTACACCGGGGTCCATTTCAATCTCTCATTAATTCTCTCACTTAGCAAATATTTATCAAAGGTCTACCGCTCCTCAGGCATTTCACTGGACACAGAAGACATAACTGAACAAGGCCAATAAAATCCTTGTTCTCATAAAATCGAAATTCCTACTAGAAAGTCTGGCAAACCTTTTTTCAGAGATGGGACAATGTCTAGAGTGTGTCGACTTAGAATAAAACTTTGAGATATTGTGAATCCCACTGTACTGCTTGTACCTTCAAGCAACCAAATCCTCTACCCCCTTTCCCATATCCACTGTGGTCTGGGGTTCACAATACCTCAGTATCTCCATTCCAGATAGCAAAGACATTCCACTCCACCAATCCTGGGGCGTCGGAGAGCAGAGACCACACCCTCTGTTTTCCTCCAGGCTTCCTTAGGACCAGGATTCCTTCCACTAGGCACAAAATGGGTGCCCAGTATTTGCATAGTTACTGATTAAGCAAAGAAACTTACAAGCAATAAAAAGGATACCCAGGCCTGTCAGTTCAAGGGCTGTTATAAATGCAAACTTTATCTTTCTGCCTTTGGGGAGAGGAGAATTTTTGCTGGTCTAACTCTGATCCCTTTAAGACTGACCGGTTTGGGCTAAGGCATTCACCATTTTTGTGTAACATCAACTCCTAAAAAAAACAACCAAAAGTTTGACCAGGTTAGATCAGACCCCAAGGCAGCTTTTAAGATGGTTACATTGATGCCACTTTTCTCACAAGAGGAGCTGGAAACTCTATCAAGCCTCTGATCTGATACCAGAGTCTAGTTCTAAAAATTCCCTGGGTCAGCAGCCAGGGTATACATAAGCCCTGGGAAAAGGAAAGAATGGCTTATTATTGCTGCATCTTTCTTCCCTGAAGCTGGAAAGAATTATGTGTCTTGATCCCAGTGCTTCTGTGCCTCTGATGAAAAGACTCAACCCTGAATCCCAGAGTGATCGCCTGGAGCAAAGGCTTGAGTAAGTTTTCACCTCTTCTCTTGCCAAGATGTGGCTTTTAGAGCCTGCTGATGAAAATGTCAACAATGCTCACATCAAGAGGAAAATGCTCATTCCACTGGCAAAGAGCATCAGCATTCCGTAGATCAGTGGTGGTCTGAGGCACCCTTCGCTAGGCAGGGAGAAAGAACACACTTCCCTTCTCAGATCCAGTGTAGTTAGTAAGTGTGCCTGCTCCAAAGAGGTGAACAAGGAGCAGAAGTCAACTCAGGCTTGCCCTCTCCTCCCATAGGGCCCCTTACAGGAGGCAGCTGGTCTTGTCCCACATCAAAGTCTCTCCTGCAGCAATAGAAACAGGGGATCCAGGTTTGGAGGCTGACCCCGTTCTAAGATCTCACTAAGCACTTGAAAATTAAACTTGGTTCCAGAGGACAAATAAATGGACCAATCCCAAACCCAAAGATCCAAATGGTGGCAGTTAACTAGAAGGAGGTTAATGTCCCTGTGGGGTCTAGCTAACCCTAAGCCCAAGACTCACAAGTTAAAATATAAGTAAATTATTTAGGGCCAACGGACCTGATGGCCAAATTTTGATTAAGAATGAGCTCACAAGACTGGGATCCTGAATGTGCTGGAAAATCTGAGGGAAGACTGGGCTTGTTTGTCTCAACCAAGGTGGCCGCTTGTTATTAACAATACTAACAAAGGAGAAGAAAGTGTTGAAAAGTAGCAATGATACGATAACTGGCTTTGCAGTGATTCTAGGAAAGGAGCAGACATCTGGTACAGATGGTTGAGTAGCTTCCAGACTGTGCTGTAAGGAGAACAAGGAGTTTCTGGAGATCTTGTGTTCCATCTCCCAGCCCTGTTTTAGTATCTCCACTCGCATGTATGAGACACGATTGGGATTCTGAGTAAGATTCCTTTTGAAGAAACGGTTTTGCTGCTTGTATAGATAGGACTCTTTTTAACTGCAAAAGACAGAGACCTCAATTTACACAACAATACATTTAAACCAAAATAGTGATACACATAACTGAAAAGGCAAAGGCTAAAGGCTTCAGGCAGAGCCAGATACAATGGTTTAAATAGTGTCAGCAGGACTGAGGCACTCTGTTTCTTACTCCGCTTCCTTCTAGGTTGGTTTCATTCAGGAAACCCTTTCCATGTGGTAGCAAGTTTCAGGCTTCCATTGTCTCACCTCAAAGCCCAGTGGCTCTCTTCCCCAATAGCTCTCTCTGTTAGACTCAGGTTAATCTGCCAAGTAAAAGAAAACTCGAAATGGCAATTGTTTAACCAAGAAGTTCATTCTTTCTTATAAAAAGAAATTCTAGAGATAAGCAATCCAGGACTGAATAGTTGCTCCACAATAGCAGGAATCCAAGCTTCTTTCTTGTTATTTTATTATTTGTCACAGGTGGCTTTCAATTCATGGCGATCCCGCCATCTTGTCTGTACTCCACCCAGCATGAAAGAAGAGGAAGGGAAAAAAAGGGCTTGCCCCCCTTCCTTTAAGGTCACTTTAAAGAAGTAATACATGGTACATCCTCTTATATCCCCTTGGTCAAATTTAATTATATGTTCACACCCAGCTCTAAGGAAGTCTGGAAATGTAATCTTTATTGCTTACACTTATGAGGCCAGCTAAGAATTGGGAGTTCTACTACTAAAAAAATGGACAAAACTGATACTGGAAGAAGACCAGTAGTATCTGCCTTGCTGGAACTACTAGTTCCAACAAAAGAATATGAGTCTTGGGGCGCCTGGGTGGCTCAGTCGTTAAGCCTCTGCCTTTGGCTCAGGTCATGATCCCGGGGTCCTGGGATTGAGCCCCTCATCGGGCTCCCTGCTCGGCGGGAAGCCTGCTTCTCCCTCTCCCACTCCCCCTGCTTGGGTTCCCTCTCTCGCTGTGTCTCTCTCTGTCAAATAAATAAATAAAATCTTTTAAAAAAGAAAAAGAATATGAGTCTTATAGGTTGGACTTTAGTCATGTGCCCATCCCTGAATCAGATAGAGGAAATACACTGACTTACCAATTCCTAGTCTCATGGCCATGCCTGATCCTAGAAAGGAGAAAAAGCAGGGGGAGGTACTGGGCAGAATCCATTTTACTGCCAAAATAAGTTTTGACAGCAGCAGAACTCTAGCATCCTAATACAATCTGTTAACCTTTTTATTTGTCAAGTGTGGGAACTGAGGTCCTAGGAGGTGAAATGACTTGCACTGGGTTTGTAGCTGTTACTACTCAACACAAGTCAAGATTCTCTCCAGTGCTCTTCCTACTTCTGCTTGATGGCTCCCCCCTATCAGATATACTTCACAGAAATGCAAAATTTGAAATGAAAGGTCTATAATTTATACCTTATTTGCCTGAACATAATGAGTTCCAGGAAATTAGTCCTTAATTTTTTAACCTGTGTGACCAAGATTGGAGAATCGCTAACCCCATAGACTCAGTGACATAAATACAGAAGAAAATACATTTCCTTGTTTCCCCCCTCTGATGGGGGGGGATAATCCCCCCTCTCCTTCCTTCATCCATCTGTACATCCTTTCGTGAAGCTGCGTACCAAGCACTGGTAAACAAACATGAGAGAGGGTCCTTTCCCTCAGGGGGCTCACATCCTTATGAGGAAAACAAACAGGTAGACAGATAATGAGAAAAAATGGGTTTGTATGCTTAAAGTGTGAAGGAGAACAGAGAGAGAAGGGCCTTGCTGTCAAACTCCACAGGGAGGTAGCACTTGAGAAGCCAACCAGGCAGGAAAGGGCGCAGAGACCGGATGTGCAAATACACATCTGCCTACAGGACACCACGTGGAGTCCCGTGTGGCTGGAGCTTGACTGTGAAGGTCCCGGAGGGAGATAAGGCAAGGACGTTGACTGAGTGTTAGATCTGGAAGGTCCTCGTACACCTGGGAAGGAGAGGCTGGACAGTATCAATACTTACCTAAACCTGAGGACAGAGAATAGTTTAAATTATTCATCAACTCAAAATTAAAATTAAAAGTGAAGCAAATAAGTACTAAGTCACCACCCAAGTTCCAAAGTGAAAGAATCCCATCTATTCTGTGACTATCTTCCTTAAAAGGCTATAAAAAGCATTTGTGTAGAAGAGAGGTGCAGTGGGAGGAGAAAAAAAGTACAGCTGACCCTCATAATTTACAGATTCCACATTTGCAGATTTGCCTACGCTAAAATTTACGCATAACCCCCAAAGCAACAGCGTGGTGACCTTCCTGATCCTTTGCAGACACATGTTGGGGTGAAAATTTTGAGTTGCCCTGCAGGTATGTTCCCAGATGAGGTCAAACAAGGCAACGTTCTGCCTTCTTGTTTCCCACTGTAAGCAAATGTATTTTTTGTGGTCTATTTAGTGCCATACTTTTGTGCTTTTTGTTGGTGATTCCACAGTGGCCTGAAGGGTGGTGCCGAAGTTCCCACTAGTGTTCCCAAGCACAAGAAGGCTATGCTGTGACTTATGGAGAAAAGTATGCATGTTAGATCAGCCTCATTCAGGTATGAATCACAGTGCTGTCGGTCATGAGTTCAGCGTTAATGAATCAACAATATATATTAAATAAGGCACCTTTATTTTTATTTATTTTTTTTAAAGATTTTATTTATTTATTTGACAGAGAGAGATAGTGAGAGAAGGAACACAAGCAGGGGGAGAGGGAGAGGGAGAAGCAGGCTTCCCGCAGAGCAGGGAGCCAGATGTGGGGCTCGATCCCAGGACCCTGGGATCATGACCTGAGCCGAAGGCAGACGCTTAACGACTGAGCCACCCAGGCGCCCCAATAAGGCACCTTTAAACAAAAACACATAAACTAGGTTATATATTGATCAGTATATTGTTACCAGAGGTTCATAGGAACTAACCCCATATTTCTCCACCACCATCACGTGCAGGTCAAGTCCCAGCCCCCCTGCCCTGCCCCACCCAGGCCACGTAGATCCTGGTCACAAAGAGAGACACTAAGTGACTGCCACCTCCCTCTTCACAGCCAATAGTGGCCCCAGTTTGTCTCCATAGCCGACCACTACAGGTATCCCTTCATTGTACCTCAGAGGGACACACAGCAGCAGAGACTGATGCTGCCCCCTGAGCTCACCTGGCCCCCACCACAGACCTTGCCTAGAGGTCCACGTCTGGCCTTGCAGACGAGGGAGATGAGCAGAAAGCCTTGCTAATGGGTCACACCTATTTCAGGTACCAGGTAGCATCAAACTGAAAAAACAGATAGCAGAAACAAGATTAGCAAAAGCAGAAAGGAAGGAGAGTCTTGCATTATGCCAGGCGTTGTGCAGGTACTTGGTATATCAGATGTCATTTAATCCCCACCTAGGGATAATCCTCACTGTACAGATAAGGCAATTGAGACTTAGAAGAGTTCGTAACTTATGCAAGATCACAGCTATTAAAGCTAGAAGGAAGATTCAGACCCACATTCACTCAGGGCCGATCCTGGGTTATTTCAACCCTCATCATGTTGCCTCTGCTGTGCTCCCATTGACAAGTCAGGGCCAATGACTCTGTGAGGACTCAGTGGTGAGATCTGTGAAAGTGCTCTATGAATTACTAAGTTCAGCACAAACATTAAAGGATATTATTGTAAGAAATCCCAAAGGACGGTCCACATTTTCTCAGTGTCCTAGAATCTGGTTGTATCCAAAGCTGCTGCTTATAGAGAGAAGACTTGACGTTGGTTTTTGTCCAAGGATCCAACTCCTAGGTGTAATTTTATTTGGAGGCAGAAAGTGTGGAAAGCCCTGGAGACGAGCACCTTTGCTATCCATCCTTGCTCAGGACAGGTTCACAGGACCTTCAAAGTAGAGGCTCAGCATTACCCAGTCCCAATTTCATTCTGACCAATACCTCCATGGGCCCCAACCTGCCAAGCATGGACTAGCCTTGGTACCTGGTGCCTGGGGCCTGGTCCTGCTGTGAGCACCAGGTACCTGTGCTCCTCTGGAACAGGGGCCTTTTCCTAACCCCAGCATGCATTCAGAATATCCAACAGAGGTTTGGCCTGCATTTCATGCTTTGGGCCCCCAAACTCCTGCCTTGAAATCCTTTAGTAAAGAAGCTTAGAATTTAGCCAGGTATACAGAACAGATTTGTGGAACCACACGTCCATCCTCCAAGAGCAACATGCCCCCTTGTGGCATTTCCCAAAGATAAACAGAGGAGCCTTTTTTGGAATGAAGAGTTACCATCAGAGTGACCAGCACAACATCTGAAAACCAAGACCATGGTCGTCACCTTTAGAATGCACTCATTCAGGTTAGGATTCACTGTTCAAGTGGTGGAGTTTGACTCGGAACTCAAGTATTCTGACTCCAAAGACCATGGTTTTTCTCCTAGCTGTGCTGTCTCTTTGGAGACACATTCCTTTTGGAATGTGAGTTCCTTTAAGGACTGGGAATGTGTCCCCCGTTTAGTGCCTCAAAGCCAGTGTAAGCTTCTGGAGAAGAGGCAGGAAGGGAGGGAGGGCTTCCTAGGAAGCCCATACTTCCTGGGCACACCTGGGTCTCTGTTTGGCCCTTTTTACTAAGGGCTCCCAAAGAAAAGATGCACCCAGACAAGGGCTTGCTGTTGAGAGACATGGGAAAGGAACCACAAGTACCCCTCCTTTCACCAAGCTGCACCTGCCTCCTTCAATTCTTCCTGACATCCTCCCTCTGTCTCCTAAAGTATGGTATCTCTGAGCATGATGCAAACCTTGGCTGTTTGGAGTTGGGGGGACAGCTCTGAAGCTAAAGTAGGTTTTCTGTAGGTGTTTTGACTGATTTGTTGGGATGTCCTAGATAACACAGAGTAGATTTTCATGACTATTAGATTCCGTGTCTCCCTCTCTGCTGCCTACCACCTAGGACTTCCCTTGTGATTAATTCCCAGCTGGTTCTTACCAGGTGGCACTGTGGAAACAGTGCCCCAGTTCGTCTCGGTCTTTGGGAGTAAAGTAAGATGAATCTCTGAGTTCAGATGTTTGGGTTAGCAAAAGCACCATTGAAGGAGATGAATGGCCTCACCGTGGAATGTGTCCAGAGCCCTGGATGCTGTCCAGGTGCTTGGGGAGCTAAGCCATTAGTCCCACTGTCTGATTCCATCTCTCTGCCTGGCCCTGGTGTCAGGAGAGATTGAATGAGCCCATGTTCTCAAGATGGAGCAGCGGCATGCAAGCAGGGAGGGAAGGATGTGTCAGACAAATGGGGTGTCACAAGACTGGCTGACTTGTCTTCACCAAAATGGAATTTGGTGGGGGCGGGAGCCCAAGGAGAAGGGAGCCTCTGCTCTGCTGCCCCTTCCACAATAATAACTAGAGAGGTCATGATTCCTCTGATTCCTACACAATTAAACAGATATGGCCATGGCCAGCATGCCAGACCACTTTTTTTCATTGGTGCACTAATGGGCCCTACATGGATCCCAGAATCTCAAGCTGCCAAAGGGAGGTATCTGCCAGCATCTCAGGCTACCCCAAGAGAAAGAAAGGGGAATAAAGAATAGGGAGACTTTGGGGAGATCTCCATTTTTCTGGTGCAAAATAGAAAGTAAAAACCAAAGACCATGACCAAAAAGTTATCAAAGAAAGCTTTAAGGCACACACAGTACAAAATAATGCAAGTACAGGGTTGAAATACTGGTAATCAATTAATTAATGGCAACCTTATTGAACACTTCCTTTGGCCCTAAAGAAGAGCTAGATTAGTGGTTCTCAAGCAGGAGAGTGATATATATATATATATATATATTTTTTTAATTTTGGAAAGTCGTAAGTAGCTTGAAAACACTTTGGTCTTCCTCCCATACTTAACTGTAATAGACAACTACTGTTAGGCATTGAGAAGGGGAACCCCTTTAAAACATGTGTAGCATCACTAATCTGAAGGAGCTTATACTTTCTAGAGAGACCAGACTTTCTCATCTTAAATCATATTCTTGGAAGATATCCATGGAGAAAAACCTGAGACTTTGTCCCTTTATTCGAAAGATAAGAAACCTGTATCCAGAAAAGGGAGGAGACTTGCTGAAAAACCCCCAAATCCAGCCTTGCTCATGTGAAAAAATGCAAGTTTGATATAAGACAGAAGAGAACATAATCCTGAACTGGTCACCTCTACAGGGTATGCATGTGTGTGTCTTTTGTGCAACACAGTCGTTCTGGGTCAGTGTACTGTGACACAGTGGTGTGTGGCTATGGGAAGCAATTTTGAATCAACACATAAGATGTATTTTTGTGACAGCAATGCCTGTTAGATGGATCACTGAGCTGAGAAGGTCACCCATGTGGCATGGAACCGGTGTAGTTGACGAAGAGTCTGTAGTATTACCTGTTGACTAGACCTTGCAAAAGCTTTATCTGATGAGCAATTCCAAGGGTACACTGGAGGCAGGAAAGAGTTCTGTTTAAATAGCAGCATCGGGGACGCCTGGGTGGCTCAGTCGGTTAAGCCTCTACCTTCAGCTCAGGTCATCATCCCAGGGTCCCGGAATGGAGCCCCACATCGGGCTCCTTGCTCAGCAGGGAGCCTGCTTCTCCCTCTGCCTGCCACTCCCCCTGCTTATGCTCTCTCTCTCTCTCTCTCTCTGACAAATAAATAAAATCTTAAAAATAAATAAATAAACAGCAGCATGGTACCAAAGGGTGGCCAAAAGGATAAGGGCAATAAGAATAAGTGCAATTTAATTCCTCCAAGCAGGCTGCAAAAATTCTGGAATTCTAAAGTAAGCCAAAGACATGAAAAACTTGAGGCCCATGATAACTGATAGGGGATGCTCAAGACAGACCAAACCACAAGACTTCATTCCAAAGGCTATGAGTTATGGCTAGAGCAGAGGCGAAAAATGGAAACTACCCCTAGGATCCACCCTGGCTAAATTGTGGAGCCCTCTTCTCGCCTATCTTTTCAGCTGCACCGCCCCCCCCCCCCCGCCAGGTCCCTGAATCACCCCCAGGCTGTCATCTGTCACAGCATGCTCTCTCCCAGGCTGGTCTTCTTCCCTATCCAAACCTGCTTTCCCTAGCCGTCAGTCAGAGAGAGTTCACATGTGGACTTACACTAAGATGTTTATTGGACAACCTGCATTTCAACCTTGTAATCTAAAAAAATAAATTTCTAATAGACACATAATAATGTAATTTCAGGCCTAAATGCTAGGCCTTCCCAAGTGCCCCTCAAATCATGCCAAAGGAGGTCACTTTCTCCTCCCCATGCGTAAAAACAGACCCTCAGCACTAGAGTAATTATGATGCTGTGTGTTTTCGTAACTACCTCCCACACTCACTGTATTGTTCACTTAACTTCTGGCCTGAGTTTCTGATCTTACGGTCTGTCTAAACTGGAGCAATACTCCAAGATCTGGCTCTTTCTTTCTTTTTTTAAATAACAGCTTTATTGAGATACGGTTCATACAATTCACTCATTTAAAATGCACAATTCAATTCACTCATTTAAAATGCACAATTCAATGGCTTTTAATATGTTCACAGAGTTGTGCAATCATCACCCTGATCAATTTTGGACCATTTTCATTTCTCTGAAAAGAAACTCCACAACCATTAGCAGTTATCCCCATTTCTCCCCAACCTCCTTGGTGCTGGGCAATCAACAATCTTCATTTTGTCTCTATGAATTGGCCTATTCTAGACATTTTATATAATGAAATCATACCATATGTGGTTTTTTGCAACTGGCTTCTTTCACTTAGCATAATGATTTCAAGATTCGTCCACGTCAAAGCATGTATTGGTACCTCATTTCTTTTGTAGTCCACTGTTCCATTATATCGCTATGACACACTCTCTTTATTCATCCACCAGTTGTTAGACATTTAGATTGTTTCCACTTTTTTACTATTATGAATAATGCTGCTGTGAATATTCTTGTGTAAGTTTTGTGTGGACATATGTTTGCATTTCTCTTGGGTATGTACCTAGGACTGGAATTGCTGGGTCATGTGAGGACTCTATGTTTAACTTTTAGAGAAACTACCAGACTGTTTCCCAAAGTAGCTGCACCATTTTGTTTTCCTGCCAACAGTGTATAGGATCTCAACTCCTCCGCATTCTTACCAACACTTGACAGTGTTTTATATCTGTCCTGTTGTAGAAAAGAATTTAAAGGTAATACCCAATGTTGGCAAGAATGCAAGGAAAGGGGTACTCTCATACATTTCACGTGGACACTTTGACAATTTGCATGAAAGCCTTTAAATATGCTTAATCATTGGCTCAAGAAGACATTCCTAGAAATTTATAATAAAAAAGAATGTGCATAAGCATATATGTACAAAATATTTTTCAAAGCATGATTCACAATAGTGAAATGTTGAGGAAAATGTCCAAAAATGGGTATTAACCTTAAAAATCACAGGACAATTTAATTCCATAGTTTATATGGAGAAAAAAGGGCCTAGAATAGAATAGTCAAGACAATCTTAAAGAAGAGCAGCTGTATGAGCTATGTTTAGAACTCTTTCTTTTTTTTATTGAAGCATAATTAACATACAGTGTTATATTAGTTTCAGATGTACAGTAAGATGATTCAATATTTCTATACATAACTCAGTGCTCATCATTGAGTACTTCTTTTTTTAAAAGAGATCGCTAGAACAAATACAGCAGAATATTAATATTGAGTAAATATATGTGGTAGGAATGTGGGTGTCCCAGTACTTTCTGCATTTTTGTATGTTTGGAATATGTCATAATTTTCTAAATTGCTATGAAAAGCAGACTTGCTCTCCGCGTTGCCACATGAAGAACCAAAAATGGCACCAGCCGCCTCAGCAGGTGATGGACATCAGCCATTTGACCATCAGCAGTTGGTTGCTGCAGATGGAGTGATGGGCCTAATGACTTCTGAGGTCCCTTTCAACACTAAAAATCCTAATCTCTGTGACCATAAAACTGGAATTCTTGATGTTGGAAAAATATTGAAGATAACGTAAATCTAATAATTGAGGAATAATGGTGAACCTGTGTTTATATGTCTTAGAAATATTTTGAGATCCAAGCTTGATCTAGATGGGTAAGAAGGTTTGATTGAGGAGGGGCAGGGCAAGGGGAAAAGTAGACCCAGAAAAACATGAACAAAGCCACCTTAGACTCTCAAGACCCAAGGTAGATGT
Source organism: Neomonachus schauinslandi (assembly GCF_002201575.2). Lineage (NCBI taxonomy): Eukaryota > Metazoa > Chordata > Mammalia > Carnivora > Phocidae > Neomonachus > Neomonachus schauinslandi. The sequence continues at coordinate 38,395,436 of NC_058404.1, forward strand.
GGGGAAGAAATGAATTAACAAAGGGGGGACGGATGGATCCAGTGAAGAGCCCATCGTGAAATACTTCATTCCATTTTTTGTTTTGTTTTGATTTTTAAATATTCTCAGCAACCAAAGTGCTGCAGATCAACTGGCCTTGCTTAATTGAAATGTTTTCCCCCAGGAAGATGCCATTCTCTGCTGATGAGAATTTATATCTCTTCAATCAGTCTGAAGGGCAATTTAGCATTATGTATAAAAACTTTTAAATTGTTTACTGCCTTTGACCCAGTAATCTCATCAATAATTTTTTTCTTAAATGATCAAAAATGCCCTCAGAGATTTATGTAGAAGGATATTCATTGCAGAGAACTATGAACATTTTTATGTTCATAGAACAACTATGAAAACTCAGGGAATTCAGATATCCAATAACACAAGATTGACTAACTGGACTATTACATCCCCAAATAACAGAATATTAAGCAGTCATTTTTTTAAAATCCCATTCTTGAAGAATATTTAAGAATATGAATAAAATCCTGAGAATTGTGTTACATGAATAAGGTGGGTTATAAAATTGTATATATGCTCCAATTCCATTTTGTAAAAAAAGAAAAGTGAGAAAAAGGAAGTAAGAAGGAAGAGTGAGCGGAGGAGAAAGAGAAGGAGGGAGGGATGGAGAGAGGGGAAGAGGGAGAGAAAGAAAGACTCCCTGCTCACCCAGACCTTGGACCAGTAGCAGAACTTCTCTAAAACTAAGTTCTCTCTTCTGTGAACAATGATTTAGTCTTACACATTGTAAAAAATAAATGAATGATATGCAAGTGAGGTCCTTTGTAAACTTTGGTGATAGTACCAATTAAAGGTGGTGGAAGATTAAGAAAGCAAAAAGGTTAAAGAACAAACAGAAAACACAAGCGCTCTGCCCTGGAGGAGTTTCCGTGTGAAAGAGGGAACATAAAACCTCTGGAAGATGTTTATGCATTTACGAACCAGTAAACACCCAATCCTCACCTGGCCTCCAAGGACCCTGGCCCTCCTCGCTCAAGTGGCAGGCTTTCTCCTTTCTCCTGCATTGCAGCCTGCCCCCCCCCCCAGTTCCTTCAAACCCTAGTGTTCCTCTTTTTTCCAGGCTTTGGCCCATGCTGCTCTCTTGAGGCAGAACACTCTCCCCCCACCCCCAATTTTCTTTTACTAAATAATTCCTACTTGTCTTCCAGAACTCTGTTCCATTGTCACCTCTTCAAGGATGCCTTCTCAGACTGGGCTGGTTCCCATCATATGTTCTTATAGCATCCTGTACTTCACCTTGATAACTTTTGATTACAACTGAAATTTATCAGCCCCATATTCGTTGCTTTCCATCTGCCTTCCAGGCTAGAATAGAAGCTATCTTGCTCTCTGTCACATCCCCTGTACTGAGCACAGTGCCTGACATATAGTGAGAACTATAAATATATAAATATGTGCCTAATAAATTGTGCAGTCTCGGGGCGCCTGGGTGGCTCAGTCGGTTAAGCGACTGCCTTCGGCTCAGGCCATGATCCTGGAGTCCCGGGATCGAGTCCCGCATCGGGCTCCCTGCTCGGCAGGGAGTCTGCTTCTCCCTCTGACCCTCCCCCCTCTCATGTGCTCTCTCTCTCTCTCTCTCTCTCTCTCTCTCTCTCGTTCTCTCTGTCTCAAATAAAAAAAAAAATCTTAAATTGTGCAGTCTCCTATAACCTGGCTCTCTAGAGCACCAAGGAAGTATCTCTGGTACACGAAGAAATCATCTGAAGAGATTTAAAACATACATTTGCCCAACCCTCACCCCCAGAAAACCTGGTATTAATTGGCCTGGGGAGGTGTGGGCATGGGTGGCACCCGGATTTCCCCCAGGTGATTCTAATATGCTACCACAGGTGAGAATCACTGCTGAGAATCCAGGCCCAGTCTCAGCACAGGTGAGCATCTCTCAGGTCTGGTCAAGTGGACTCGGTGCAGAGCAGAAAGCCTCGGACCATGAGCTCACCTCTCCCCTCTTCCCCACCTGCCCCATGTGACATGTGTAAACACTTATATGGCGTTACTCAAATTTGACACAGCCCAGGCCCTAAAGCCAGGCTAAGGAGAGGTTTGTTTTTACAGTACCAACACTTGACAGATTAAAATCTAAAGTTGGAGACTGTTTACATCCTTCCCACTGCTTTTCTGGCATTTGGTTTGCTGAAAGGGCACTACCCCTTTTCAGAGGTCTTAGGGAGGCCATATTAACATTGTGTTATACTAAACAGGAGCACTCCGGACCCAGGATGTATCACACACAGGGTTAGCTGCTTACCTTCATTTAGCTAAACTGTTTCTAAATAATGTCATTAGATTCAGAGTCCATTTATCTGTAGCATATGGATTTTCCCAATATATAAACCACCTCCAAACTAAACTATCTCTCAGCAAAGGTTATTTCCTGTTACAGATGTTGTCTTCCACCTCACTCCACAGCAGGAGAGCTAATCAGTAATGGAAGCCCTTGGGAGGGTGTTGGGAGGTCATGCATGGCCTTAATACACAGTTTGGTCCTTGGACCGGCAGCATCAACATCACCTGGGAGCTCATTAGAAACGCAGAGTCTCAGGCCCCACCCCAGACCTGCTGAATCCACAAAATCCTCCCCAGTGTCATTCCTCCCATGCACATTTACAGCTGAGAAGCACTGGTCTCAAACACACTGTGCATTGGAATCACCTAAGAGTTTGTTTGTTTAACTAATGCCTAAACCCCGCCCCAAGAGAGTCTGTTTAATTAATATGGGAGGTAGTCTGAACAGCAAAATTTAAAAATTCTTATGTAAAGCAAAATGTGAGAATCTAGGCTGATCACTTCTTTTCTGAACAAATTAAGGCAGGGAAAGTTAGGTGAGTCGTCCAAGGCCTAGCAGTCAAGATTCAGACTGGGTATGAGTGTGTGGCAGCAAGACGTCTTAGGTCCGTGGTAAAGACACAAGTGCTAAGTTGTGCAGTACTTTTTGTTAGTGCCTGTAGTGGGTTGAATAGCATCCCCCCAAAAGATATTGTCCAAGTCCTGACCTGCTGGTACAAGTGAATGTAACCTTATTTTGCAGATCTCGAAAGGAGATTATCTTGGATTTTGGGTGAGCCCAAAATCCAGTGACAAATGTTCTTATGAGAAGGGGAGAGGACACAGAGAGGAAGGCAAGGTGAAGTTGGAGGCGGAGATTGGCATGATATGTCTACAAGCCAAGGACTGCCAAGAATTGTCAACAACCATCAGAAATTAGGGGAAAGGCAGGGGTCGGTTTCTTCCTCAGGGCCTCCAGAAGGAACCAGCCCTAAACACCTTGAATTCAGGCTTCCTGAACTGTGAGGAAATAAAGTTCTGTTGTTTTAAGCCACTCAGTTAGTTAGTGGTGGTTTGTTCCAGCAGCCCTAGGAAACCAATATAGCCCACCTTAAGCTTGCCAACTCATCTGATACCCTTCTGGGCACTCCAAAAAATTATATCTGCATCCAGCCCTGAACCAAACAGTTCTTGCCAAGCATGGCAGCCCAGAGAACACCCACCGCTCAAAAACACTCAAGGGCTCCTCTTTTATAGTGAAGTTAACAAAGCCTGAGTTTCCTGTGTATTTTTTCTTAGAGTGAGACCTTCAAATTTCATGAGCTTTGAAAACCACAAAACCTGAATCTGCCCCTGCCTTCAGAGTAAAACGTAAAGTTCTTAGCTGGACAGTCAAGCACTCTGCCAGCCAGCCTCAACTCACCTCTCAAAATTCATCCTCCACGTGTTGCCTACCCAAGCCCTCCCCCAGCTCAGCCAGACCTTCTCCATACTCCATGAGCATGCTGCATGCCTCCCATCTTCCAACTATAGCTCAGGCCAGCCCTCTGCTTCTCTAAGTTTGTGCTATCCACAAGACCTAGCTCAAGTCCCACATTCTGCTTGGATAGCATTTCTAGACCTCTCTAGCCACTGGAAATCAGCTGTCTCCTTCAGTATTCTCTACCTTGGATTCCTATTACCTTTTTAACATATTCATTTCCCTCATAATTGGCCAGTTTGCTTCTCTGAACTTCTTAGCATTTGAGGAAAGGAAAAGGCCAGAGAAATAGACCTCGTAGGCATGTCCTACTCTGCACCTCCCTTTCCTTCTTTTTGCTGCCTCTCCCAGATCAACAGATTCCAGATTCCAAAGCTCATCCCAAATGGCAATCCTAAGGCTCCCACCGAAGTCAGGCCAGTCACTTTCTTATTTCCTCTACTATTCCTCTCTTGGTGAAATTCACACCCTAGGTTGCAGGGAACCTCAGTATTTATCTGTATGTCCCAGGACTACTAGAACCTCCCTTAAGGGTGGGCTCTGGGCACTCTCTGGGGGGAGGGATGGGCCTCACCACGGCCAGCTCTGTGTCTCTAAACCAGATGTAGGACACCCAGATCCTGTAATGGACACACCATCTCTGAATCACTACAAAAGGAAAGACAACCCAGAAAACTTCTCAAAAGACATTTGCTTAATTTAGTACCTTAGTTCTTGCAGGAGCCTATGAATTTCTTATTGGCCACATCACTTTATTTAAATAGTAAAGGAAAAAATGACCCTGGAAAGCTAGAATAACTGGGGACATTTGGGAAGACTCGGGCAAAGATTCATTTGTGGTCATCTGTAAGCTAGACAAGGAACAAAAGGAATATAAAGGAATAAAAAATAGGATGGAGATGGCTAGCTTACATTTTGCATTTCCTGTGGTTCTATAGTAGTCCCTTAATGATTTGGATTAGAATGCTTTCTTTGGCACATATTTATCAAGATGACAGTTTGCTTTTCCCCCACATCAATTTCCTCGTAGATATCCAGATTGAATTCTGTCTGCGTGTCCCCTTCTCTGTTGGAGGGGTCCTGAAATGTTACAGATCACCTCAGTGGATGAGTATGAATGCCACAGGAGGAATAAGTGTAAGGTATTATCAGTCATTCATTTGTGCCCCCCATACTGTGACAGCATAAATATGCAGACTTCAGTCTCAAAGCACCCCCAAAGAGCTCACAGCCTAATGGGGAAATCTCACATTGTATTTGCCATCATTTTGTGTCCACATGTCTAAGTGCTATAGAAGAGAAATGAGTCGTAAGTACAAAACACTATGGAAGCACAGAGGGGACAGCAACTCACTGGTTCCCAGTGGACGTATCAATCACGCTCTTCCCTAAACCGAATGTTCACAGAGAGAAGAGAAGTGGCAGATATAAAAAAAAAAAAAATAGAAGAATTATATGATTTAGAAATTGAATCAGGAATATGGCATAGAGTTAAAGTTTATTTCAGAATGCAAGAGTTGTGTGATAGTTCAATGGTTTCTAAACTTGGTCTCAGTTAAGATAATGAATATTATTGATATCCATGAATAAAGGGATTATAAACTATCAACTCATTTCTAAGCAGAGGGGCTTTAATTACCAAGAGGTCAAGGAGTTAACATGAGTACATGATTAAATGCCAGAGCAATGACCCTGGACAATAAAGGAGTTGTCCAAGTTAGTAAAAATTCATCTTTGTTCAGTGGAACTATGTTTGCCTGAAGTATTAGCACTATGAGTAAAACTTTTAAAAAAATAATAAATGATGTGGTCAGAATTTATGAACACAGAATAGCAAAGACCCAAACATTGGGAGAGGACATGAGCCAAAAAAGAGGACATGATTTGAAATACCACTGGACCATAATTCCTACATGTCGTTCTACACCTAAGATAATCTTAAGTACAAACTATAAAGTCTACAAATGATTGTGCAGGATAGTGTGTGTTCTTATGCTGGTTTTAAGATTAAAAATTCTTTGTTCAGTTACTGTGTTCCCTGATAATTATCCAAAACCCACATCCTTATATCCCATATGACTTTTTGCTTTGATTTTTTTTTAAGATTTTATTTATTTATTTGAGAGAGAGAGAATGAGAGAGAGAGCACATGAGACGGGGGAGGGTCAGAGGGAGAAGCAGACTCCCTGCCGAGCAGGGAGCCCAATGCAGGACTCGATCCAGGGACTCCAGGATCATGACCTGAGCTGGCTCAGTTAACCAACTGAGCCACCCAGGCGCCCTTTTTGCTTTGATTTTGACACACTAAACACTTAAAGAAAGGTCAGGCCTCCTAGGAATCTACCCTGAAGATACAGCTCAACAAATACATGTATGGCTTCTATACTCATTTACTCATTATGAGACTATCTGTAACAGCAGGAGATTGGAAACAATCCAAATGTCCATCAAAAGAAGACTGGTTAAATAAACTATGGTACATCTACCCAGTGTGGTTTTACATAACCTTAAAGAAATGAAGACTTCAAATGAATGTATATGGAATGATTTCTAAGATCTTTATTAAAGAAAAAGTCAGTAATAATATAAATGGTATATTTAGCACATAAAGTATTTTTTTGTGAAAGAAAAACATGAAGGAAAGTATTCATTTTTTGTGTGAAAGAAAGAGGAAAATATATACATTTTTGTTGTTATTGTTGTTGGTTTCAAAAAGAAATATGGGACATGAACAGACATTTCTCCAAAGAAGACATACAAATGGCTAATAGACACATGAAAAAATGCTCAACATCACTCGGCATCAGGGAAAAACAAATCAAAACCATAATGAGATACCACCTTACACAAGTCAGAATGGCTAAAATTAACAACTCAGGAAACAACAAATGTTGGCGAGGATGTGGATAAAAGGGATCCCTCTTACACTGTTTGTGGGAATGCAAGCTGGTGCAGCCACTCTGGAAAACAGTATGGAGGTTCCTCAAAAAGTTAAAAATAGAGCTACCTTATGACCCAGCAATTGCACTACTAGGTATTTATCCAAAGGATCCAAACATGGTGATTTGAAGGGGTGCATGCACCCCAATGTTCATAGCAGCAATGTCCACAATAGCCAAAATATGGAAAGAGCCCAGATGTCCATAGACAGATGAATGGATAAAGAAGATATGGTGTATATATACAATGGAATAGTACTCTGCCATCAAAAAGAATGAAATCTTGCCATTTACGACGATGTGGATGGAACTAGAGGGTGTTACGCTAAGCGAAATAAGTTAGATAAAAACAAATACCATATGTGGAATTCCACTCACATGTGGAATTTAAGAAACAAAACAGATGAATATAAGAAAGGGAAGGAAAAATAAAATAAGATGAAAACAGAGAGGGGCGCCTGGGTGGCTCAGTCGGTTAAGCGTCTGCCTTCAGCTCAGGTCATGATCCCAGGGTCCTGGGATGGAGCCCCACATCGGGCTCCCTGCTCTGCGGGAGGCCTGCTTCTCCCTCTTGCACTCCCCCTGCTTGTGTTCCCTCTTTTGCTGTGTCTCTCTCTGTCAAATAAATAAATAAAATCTTAAAAAAAAAAAAAGATGAAAACAGGGAGGCAAATCACAAGAGATTCTTTTTTTTTTTTTTTAAGATTTTATTTATTTATTTAATTGACAGAGAGAGAGAGACAGCAAGAGAGGGAACACAAGCGGGGGCAGTGGGAGAGGGAGAAGCAGGCTCCCCGCAGAGCAGGGAGCCCGATGCGGGGCTCCATCCCAGGACCCTGGGATCATGACCTGAGCCGAAGGCAGTCGCTTAACCGATGGAGCCATCCAGGTGCCCCAAGAGATTCTTAACTATACGGAACAAACTGATGGTTCCTGGAAGGGAGGTGGGTGGGAGGATGGGGTAACGGTGATAGGCATTAAGGAGGGCACTTGATGTAATGAGCACTGGGTATTATGTGCAACTGATGAATCACTAAATTCTAACCCTGAAACTATATGTTAACTAGATTGAATTTAAAGAAAAAGTTAAAAAATTAAAAATAAAAATAATTTAAAATTTTAAAAAAGATATACAGGAAATATAAACTGAAACAAATGAAAAAGGGGAGTTGTAAGATAGGGGGTAGGGACAGGATCAAGGATTTTCCAAACATAATTTTGATATTATTTTGACCTTTAAACTTTACAAATATTTTATATATTCAAAAGCTAAAATTAAATCAAAAATGGGGAGAAAAATCTAAAACCTTAAATGGAACACAAACAGAAACAAATTAGCTTAACTGGTTATCAAATGAACAATGTGACAACATTATTTTGAGTAATTTTTGAATACTATACTCTGTACATCTTCAATGGCTCTATTCTCTCTATATGACTATATTCTAAGGACAAAAAGCCCTGCAAGGAAATACTAAACTTTAGTAGGTAAATTTATTGTTAATAGCAATATTGTGATTATAATCATGAAATTATTTTATGTATATAACAAGATAAAGAGAATAAGTTAAAATAAGTTATTCTGTAAACCAAGATTTTCAGAACAAGCGAGCAGAGATACCTATACAGAATAAGTGAAGAAAAACCTACACTGTTAGATTAGATTTGGAAATACCAACATAAACTCATTTTTTAAAAACATTCTTTCCTAGTTTCATTTATTGAAAGGATGGGGAAACTGTGAGAGTAAGTTTATAAACATACCTACGTGGCACCAGAATCTTGGTTGGTTTTTTGTTTTTCTTTTTAGTTGTGGTAAAATACACAATACAGCATTCACTATCAACCATTTTTAAGTATACAGTTCCATAGTGTTAAGTCAGATCTTGGATTTTAATAGTCTTCCTCACTGAGAAATCAGGACTCTCTGAGAAATGGCTAATTTTAGGCCCGAGGTGAAAAAAAGAGTAAAGGAGCCTGGGCTATCATGCCCAAAAGCAAGAACAGTACTCTAAAACCACTAAGGTCAGATTTGAAGGACACAGGAGCCAACTTGAAGTCACTCCCACTGTCTAAATTTGGGGAAATGTAAGCATCAAAAGTGACTGTAGGGGCACATGGGTGGCTCAGTTGGTTAAGTGTCCAACTCTTGACTTCAGCTCAGGTTGTGATCTCAGGATCGTGAGATTGAGCCCTGCATCTGGCTGAGCATGGAGTCTGCTTGAGATTCTCTCTCTCCCTCTCCCTGTGCCCCTCCTCTCTCTGTCTCTGTCTCTATCTCTGTCTCTCAAAAAAGTGACTAACTTATTATAACATATTAAATAAATAAAACACAGAAGTCTACAGTGATCCTCAAAGAAGGAGAGAGAAGTGGGGGGGAGGGGAGGGAAGCCAGGGAGGAAAGTTCTTTACAGAAGGCCAGAGAATATTGGAGAATGATACACTTAGAAATCCCCACTTTAGGGTACCTGCATGGTTCAGTTGGTTAAGCAACCAGCTCTCAATTTTGGCTCATGTCATGATCTCAGGGTCATGAGATTGGGCTCCGTGCTAGGTGTGGAGCCTGCTTAAGATTCTTTCTCTCCCTCTCATTCTTAAGAAAAAAAGAAAAAGGAAGGAAGGAAGAAAGGAAGGAAGGAAGGAAGGAAGGAAGGAAGGAAGGAAGGAAGGAATCCCCAGTTTGTAACCTCTAAAGTCCTTAGTGAGTCAAGGTGAGGAGCATTGAAAGGTGCTAAAACCATTCAGTGAAACATTGGGAGCAGAAGATTACCAGGGTGCCAAAGTATCACCTCTCAGATTGCAAGGGTGGAAATGGACCCCACAACTGCAAGATGTCAGTTATCACCTTTAACCAAGTGATCATGCACATCACTGACTGGGAACAACCTGTTATCATATGCTTCCTGATATCTGATATGGAGTGACATAAGGGACACAACATCACCTATGATTTATTCCTGCAAAAATGTTTAACCTGAATCTAATCAAGCCTGGGTCCCGATTTTCATTTTACAGGAAATGCAGGGGGTAGAGGAACAGATTTAAAACACCATGAAAAGACAGACAAATCCAGAATGTCAGATATTCTATACAACACCTGGACTGAAATCCTGAAAAAGTCAGTAGGTAAAAGGACTGCTCTAGATGAGCCAGGACTAAAAACCAAAAGCAATGTATAAATCTCAATTAAATCTTGGTTGAAAAATAATCAACAAAAGACATCAGTAGGACAAGTGAGGGAAAATGTATGTTTGTATAAGAATTTTATTTATGGGGCACCTGAGTGGTTCAGTAGGTTAAACGTCCGACTCTTGATTTCGGCTCAGGTGGTGATCTTGGGGTGATGGGTTCAAGCCCCACATCGGGCTCAGTGCTCAGCGCAGGGACTGCTTGTCCCTCTTCCTCTGCTCCTCCCCCCCCAAATAAATAAAATCTTTTTTTTATTTTTTTTTAAAGATTTTATTTATTTATTTGACAGAGAGAGACACAGCGAGAGAGGGAACACAAGCAGGGGGAGTGGGAGAGGGAGAAGCAGGCTCCCCGCAGAGCAGGGAGCCCGATGCGGGACTCGATCCCAGGACCCTGGGATCATGACCTGAGCCGAAGGCAGTCGCTTAACCAACTGAGCCACCCAGGCGCCCCTAAAATCTTTTTTTTAAATGAAAAATTTTATATATGTGTGTGTTTGTACACATACACACACACTTAGAGAAAGAATAAAATAAAACAGATACACCACTACTTCAGTTGATCTCTCCAACGGATCCAAAGCCACTTGAGAGGTAACTAAAGGACTAGATGATAGGCCAGGTGAGTTTGTATAGTCTGGGCTAAAATAATCAGTTGTCTAGCCTTGGGCCTCACTACTAACAGGAGCTTGGAGAAAGTCCCATTGTTTCCCAGCTGCCCTTTTCATAAAACTGCAATGAGAACTGCCAGCCCCACAGAGGGACTCTCTGAGGACTCACTAGTTAACATCGTAAATACCGTAAGGTTGAAAATCATTATGAAAATCAGATGTGCCAATATCAATGTGCCTGAGATATGTAGAGAAACCAGGACAGTTCTTCCACAAATTAGTGTGTGAGTGTGAAGGGGATTTAATAAAAGTGGCAGTTCTTGCCAGATTCTCTTTGGAATTTGCACGTCCTAGGGTATGACTGTGGAGTCAGACCCCTACGAGTGGCACACCGTTTACACTCAAGGAGAGGCAACGTGACATGGGCAAGGTAGACCTGGATGGACATTCTACCTCTGCCATATTTTTGGCCAGTCTCTGATGGAAACCCATTTTCCCTGTGTTGGATTCAGAGTCGTTTTATTTTATTACAAGCACTGGCTAGGCATTAACCAAAGATGCATAGTTTAATTAGATCTATATCAGAAAGTGTATATCAGGAACCAGCCAGTTCATCTTGCTAGCTTCCCAAAGACCTGTGTTGTGGCCCAGCCACACTGCTGGTTTCAGCCACATCCAGCCATGGCTCATTATTACTCTATCCCAACGACAGAATCGGAGACTGGTGGAAAGGATTTCTATTTTCAAGGCACTTCTATAACCTTCATCTCAGTTGATCATTCCAATAGTCCCACGAGACAGGCGGAGCAGGAAATAAATGAATTTTGCAAGTGAGTAAACTGAGGCCCAAACTATCCTGGCCAAGGACACATAACTAGTACATTACAAAGCTGGAAACAGAATTCAACCCATCCATCCATGTACCACCGTGGCCCTGGGCTTCACGGGGCCTTCTTTCCACACCACACCTAGAGCTGATCCCTTTCCCTGAACCCCAAACCAACCCCATTCTGCAGGCCAGCAGTTCAACAGCCAGCCCCCAGGGCCCAAGTTCCCCTTCCCAGGAGATCCCCTCACAAAGCAGGCTGTCCTATGAAGCTTCAAAACTTCCGAGACTGGCAGGGAAAAGTGCAGGCAGTAAAATAGGACATAATTGGGGCGGGATAGAGACAAGATTCCATTGCCCATTTTCTTCCAGGTTCCAGCCTCTTTGTTGGAGGTCAGGAATCAAAACCTTTTGCCCAGAAACACAGAATGCTAGATGTAGCAGAGAAAGCTTGAGAAGATCTAATCCAGTGATTCCCAAACTAGGCTTCCCGTCAGAATCTGCTGGAGAGTTTGTTAAAAATAAAGATTCCTGGGGCACCTGCATGGCTCAGTCAGTTAAGCGTTTGCCTTTGGCTCAGGTCGAGATCCTGGGATGCTGGGATCCTGGGATCGAGTCCCGCATCGGGCTCCCTACTCAGTGCGGAGTCTGCTTCTCCCTCTGCCCCTCCCCCCACTCATGCTTCCTCTCTCTCTCTCTCAAATAAATAAATAAAATCTTTTTTAAGAAAATAAAAATAAAGATTCCTGCGCACCACTTGCAGAGATTTTGATTGAGTAGGTCTGCAGGTGGGCCTGAGAATTTGTGTTTTTACCAAGCTCCCTTGGGGGCCCAGCTGGAGGGGTAGCGCAGTGGACAGCCCTGCACAGCCTCAGTCAGAGTATGGAGGGACTCTCCAAGACAGGAGACTGATTCCCAGGGGCAGAGGAGACTTGCCCAGGGTCACAGAGCTAGACAGGGATTTATAGTTTTCTAACCATATTCACACACATTATCACCATGGGGCACTTACCAGCCCTAGAAGGAAAGTGAGAGCCACATGCCGTACTCCTTCTGGGGGAGAACAAAGGGCTTCTTGTGCTTCTGAGCACCCTAGCTTCTGAGCATTCCAAAACACATTGGATTAGGGCTTGCAGATGAGGTCTTCTCCTTGAGTCTTCACATGGTCTCCCATGTGTCTGTGTTCAAAGTTCCTTCTCTTATAAGGACACCGACCCACCTAATGACCTCATTTTATAATTACCTTTTTAAAGACCCAGTCCCTAAATATAGTCACATCTAAGATACTGGAGGTTAGGACTTCACCATATGAATTTGGTTGGGGCAGGGGGAGTGGCACACAATTCATCCTGCAAGACTCTCCCTACCCCAAAGTGCTGAAATTGCTACTTTTTTTTTTTAAAGATTTTATTTATTTATTTGAGACAGAGAGAATGAGAGACAGAGAGCATGAGAGGGAGGAGGGTCAGAGGGAGAAGCAGACTCCCTGCCGAGCAGGGAGCCCGATGCGGGACTCGATCCAGGGACTCCAGGATCATGACCTGAGCCGAAGGCAGTCGCCTAACCAACTGAGCCACCCAGGCGCCCTGAAATTGCTACTTGATTTAGAATAAAATCAAGGTAATCAGGAAACAAAAACTAAGCTTTCTAGTTAAGCATTAATTAAGCATTTTTAATGCTTTTTAAGATCCAAAATATCTTTTGGGTTATAAATGCAGAAAAGTTTCTGAGAAAAGCTATTTGCAAGCCCTTAAAATCTGTGTTCAAATTTATTACCAAAGAATGCCATAATTCACAAGTAATTAATATTGCCTCTCTTTATAAAAATCTGATGAGTTTTGGTTTTAAAAAGGAAACCTCTAAAAACAGATGTAAGAAGGGGAATGAAACACATTTTGGAGCAGCTGAGTTGGTTGGAATAACAATCCATCTCAATGTTCCATTGAACAAAATAACCTTTCATCTTGCTCGTGTCTTGTGAAGGCAGGATTCTGGAGGTCAAAGGTTAATTGGTCTGGAAATGATAGTATGTTTATGAGCAAAATAAACTGAGAAATAACGTGTGAGTAAAAGCCGATCTGTTCTCACTGTCTCAAATTCCTAGAAAAACACAATGAAATTGACAATCCATGCAGTCTTCACACAAAAAAAGGACATTTTTCCTTTTCCGTGCACGGACAAGGACTGTGCCAATACAAACTTCTGCTTTTCATCTTCAGAGTAGTCCAGCTCAACAGTGCTATCTCTGACCCAGGGATATGTTTTTAGAAGCATTGGCTCCTCTTCACACGAAATTAATTAATGGGGTATTTTCAAATCTTTCCTAAGTGCCTCCTCCCTGTTGCTTCCAACCCGCCTTCCTCCCATGGCTTGCTAAAAAAAAAAAAAAAAAAAAAAAAAGGAGTCAGGCTGCTCTAGGACACTGTGGACGGGCACTCTATTAGAAGTTTGTGAAGCTGGGTTCAAATTTCTGATTTCCCATCTTCTGCGTGATCTGAAGCAAATTAACTCTCTGGGCCTCCATTTTCTCATCTGTAAAATTAACAGGCTAAGACTCAAAGACCTCTTAACTCTTTGCAATGAGCTTCATATTCTTTTTTTTTTTTAAGATTTTATTTATTTATTTGTCAGAGAGAGAGCGCACAAGCAGGGGTAGCGGCAGGCAGAGAGAGAGGGAGAAGCAGGCTCCCCACTGAGCAAGGAGGCTGATGTGGGGCTGGAACCCAGGACCCTGGGATCATGACCTGAGCCGGAGGCAGGTGCTTAACCGACTGAGCCACCCAGGCACCCCTATATTCTTGTTTTTTAAAAGGAAAAGATGTGAGATCTTGAAAAATGCATTTAAGGGGTACCTGGATGGCTCAGTCGGTTAAACGTCCGACTCTTGATTTCGGCTCAGGTCATGATCTCAGGGTGGCGAGACCGAGCCCCACATGGGGCTCCCTACTCAGTGGGGAGTCTGCTTGAGATTCTCTCTCTCTTTCCCTTCCTTCTTTTCCTCCCCCAGCTCTCTCTCTCTCATTTGCTCTCTCTCAAATAAATAAATAAAATCTTAAAAAAAAAACACAGAAAAATGCATTTAAGTTTTATTTGTCTGACAAAAGAAGAGGTGAAGGAGGAGGAAGAAGGAGAGAGCCAGCAGGAAATGCATGAACTTTCTTTCATGCAGGAGTTGCTGCCCCAGTCTTGCCTGGAGCACCCTACGAGGGAACATTTGACAGGGGGTTCCCTGCAAACACACATCATAAGTGGAGAACAGCCTCTGCTGATAGAAACTGGGACTGGAGCTCAGGTCTCCTGACTCAAAGCACAGTGTTGTCACTATCTAGCTGTATGACCTTTAGAAGGTCACATAAACATCTCTGGTCTCTAGCTTCTTCATCTATAAAAGGAGGGACTTAGATGGTTTCTCTCTTTTCTAGGATTGCATTAGTGAGACAGTTGGTATTGTTAATTGATAAGGAAGCCGTTCAAAGGGGATCCATCTGTTTTTAATTAAATTCCATTTGCGACATCTTTATAAATGCTCTGGGTCTAGGAGATAACATTTTAGGAGATACTGACAACATACATATTGAAGCCATATGGCAATGTATAAAGGACAGACCCAATTAAATAGAATTAAACCAGTGAATGGTGAGACTGGAAAGCCTAATGCTTTGAGAGATTTGGGGAGGGAGTTAAAGTTTATTGGGCAGCAGAAAAGTAAGAGGGTATTTTCAATGAAAATTGGTTGTTAGCAGAAACATCATGATAGGAAATCAGCATTCCATGTACTCTGACAGAGTAAAAAGAAGTAAGAAAAATAAGAAAACAGAAGCCAGAGGTAAAAGAGAAGAAATGGTTGGGAACACCATCCCTGGGGATTTGGAGGGAGAGAAAGAGGCACAAATCTGGAGCAGATGACAACTCCTAGCCACAACTCACATTTACCCACGGGTTTTGGTTTTAGTTTTTTAAAATCAATAAACTTTGTTAGAGCAGTTTTAGGTTCACAGAAAATACAGAGTTCCCATATGCCCCCTGTCCTCACACACACAGCGTCCCCTACTATCAACATCTGGCACTGGAATGGGGCATTTGTTATAACTGGTGAACCCACACTGACACACCCTCACCACCCACACTTCATAGCATTAGGGTTCGCTCCTGGTGCTGTACATTCTATGGGTTTTTGACGAATGTGTAATGACATGCATCCACCATGGTAGCATCATGAAGAATAGTCTCACTATCCTAAAAATCCTCTATGCTCTGCCTATTCAGCCCTCCCTGCCCCCCTAACTCCTGGCAACCACTTTATCTTTTTACTGTCTGCACGGTTTTGCTTTTTCCAGAATGTCATGTAGTTGGAATCATACCGAATCTAGTCTTTTCAGATTGCCTTCTTTCACTTAATAATGTGCATTTTGGGTTTCTCCATGCTGTTACCTGATAGTTCATTTCTTTTTGCCTTGGACTAAAATTCCGTCATCTGGATGCACCACAGTTTATATAACGATTCACTTACTGAAGGACATCTTTCTTGCTTCCAAGTTTTGGCAATTATGAACAAAGCTGCTATAAATACCCATGTGCAGGTTTTTGTAAGGACATAAATTCTCAATTCATTTGGGTAAATAAATACCAAGGAGTATGATTGCTGGATCAAACAGTAAGAATATGGTTAGTTTTGTGAGAAACTTCCAAATTCTCTTCCAAAGTGACTGTACATTTTGCATTCCTACCAGTAATGAATGAGAGTTCCTGTTCCTTCAAACCTCACCAGCATTTGGTGCTGTCCGTATTTTAGATTATGGCCATTTTACTAGATATACAGTGGTATCTTGTTTTGACTTGCAATTCCCTAATGACATATGATGTTGACTATCTTTTCATATGCTTACTTACCATCTGTATATCTTCTTTGGTGAGATGTCTGTTCAGGTATTTTGCCCATCTTTGAATTGGGTTGTTTGTTTTCTTATTAAGTTTTAAGAGTTCTTTGTATATTTTGGATAACAGTCCTTTATCAAATGTGTCTTTTGCAAATATTTTCTCTCATTCTGTGGCTTGTCTTTTCATTCTCTTGATCATGTTTTTAAAATGGTTAAAATGAACATGATCAACTTTGAAGAGGAAAATAAATCACAAATCAAATCATATCCCTTGAAGGGAGCATAATGGAAGAGTGGCCAGTAGAGGAGAAGGGGAAGGTAGTGTATGGCACAGTTCTGTCTCAGTATATATGTTCTAGTATATATACCCAAGGTGTGGATAAAAGTACTAAAACAAATTGCCCACACCATATGGGAAAACTCATTTCAGAGAGTATATGGAAGTCTTAGAGGGATGGCTGGGATGGTTAACACCATTTGCCTTGGTTTCCTCTCTTTTGCCCTTTCTTCCCATAGTTCATCTCAAATGGGGCACCTGGCTGGCTCAGTTGGTAGAGCCACCTTGATCTTGGGATCATGAGGTCAAGCCCCACGTTGGGTGTAGAGCTTATTTAAAAAAAAAAAATCTGGGACACCTGGGTGGCTCAGTCGGTTAAGCATCTGCCTTCAGCTCAAGTCATGATCCCAGGGTCCTGGGATCGAGTCCCGCATTGGGCTCCTTGCTCAGCGGGGAGCCTGCTTCTCCCTCTCCTGCTCCCCCTGCTTGTGTTCTCTCTGTCTCTGTCAAATAAATAAATAAAAAATCTTTTTAAAAAATGTTTTAAATAAAAATGAAAATAAAAATCTATAGCTATAGACTAACTCAAACATTTGTAGAGGAGGTGGAGTTATGATACCACATTTAGATGTTGCTTCTTCCAGAAAGCTTTCTCTAGCCCTCCAAGTACTGATTTAACACCTGCTTTTGTGCACTCTGTACTGTACCAGAGACTTCTCACACTTCATTCTGATGGCTTGAGCACTTATCATGGACCTCACTTGAGTACAAGTTCCATGAGGCAGGAGCCACCTGCCTTATTTCCAACTGTATCCCAACATCTAGCACAGTACCTGGAATATTATCACCTCTCAACAAATATTTGTTGCATGAATAAATGAAGTACTGGAAGATGAGACAGAAACTCCTCATATTAGTTTGCTCAGGATGCTGTAACAAAGTACCACAAGTGGGGTGTGATTTGAACAACAGAAGTGTATTGTCTTACGGTTCTGCAGGCTAGTGATCAAGGTGTCGGCAGGACCATGCTCCCTCTGAAGGTGCTAGGGAAAGATGTTCCAGGCCTCTCTCCTAGCTTCTGGTAGTTCCTTGGCTTGGGGCAGCCTAATTCCAATCTTCTTTCTGTGTGCCTGTCTGTCTCTGTGTCTAATTTTCCCTTTTATAAAGACACCAGTCATATTGGATTAGGGCCTACCCTAATGACTTCATTTTAATTTGATTACCTCTATAAAACTCCATCTCTAAATAATGTCACATTCTAAGGTACTGGGGATTAGGACTCTAACATTTTAGGAGGCAAAGGTGGTCTGGTTCAACCCACCATACTCATCTAGGGGCTTTGAAACTTATCCTGTAGACAGATAGGCCCTTTAAATAAGAGTATGACATAATCAAATTTGCATTTTAGAGAGATCATTCTGGTAGAAGTGTGAAAGGTGGAATGGAAGCATGTATGACTGATGAAGGAAGGTAAGGTGGGTCCAGGTAAGAGGTCAGGAGCCCCAAACAAAGGCAGTGGGAATGAAAAAAGAATAGTGATGTTTTGGAGGTAGGCAGGCAAAGATGCAATGACTAATTGATGTTCACTAATTTGAGAAGGGATGTGAGTTAATAATTTAGAGAATTACAGAGAGGAGAACAGGTAAAAGAAGATGATTAGCTCAGTATGGGGCTTGCATAAGTCAAGTTGTCTTGTGCCCCAATATCTCTCTCTCTGGATCTCTACCCAGTCAGTGAGATCCTGGATAATGTACAATATCCTCATCTAGCATCACCTAATGACAAAGAGATAAGTACACGCTCATTGCTACTTACCAGGGATCCTAGTATTTCTTAGAATATTTTACCTTTCCATTTTGAAATAATTACAGAAAGGGTTGTAAAAACAATCTTAATATATCTTTCACCTAACTCCTGCAAATATCACCTTCTTACAGAACTATAGTGTAATTATCAATAGTACTATTAATTTATAATTATCAATTGTGCTATTAATTAACATGATAATAATTGTGTTATAAATTGGTTGTACAATTAATATTGACACATAATATCAGCTAATCTACAACTAATCTAGTCCTTTAGATTTTTTCAAGGCGATAATTATTTAAAGGAATTCAAAACAGTGCCTGACACATATAGGCATCCAACAAATACTTGTGAAAGAATGAATGAAAAGTAATGTTAGAAGAGGAACCAAACTAACATCTAGTGATTTACCAGAGTTAGGAAACTTACCTTAATTATCTCATTTCATCCTCATTACAACCTGTGAGGCCAGTAATTAATGGTCTCTGATTTCACATAAGAAAATTAAGGGTATAAAGTTTTTGTCCATTAAAACATGCTGGATGGATTGGAAGGAAAAGAAAGAAGAAGAAAAAGGAAGGAAGGAAGGAAGGAAGGAAGGAAGGAAGGAAGGAAAGAAGGAAGGAAGGAAGGAAGCAAAAGTGGACAAATCTTAAGGAATAAGTATTGCTTAGAGATGGACTAAGGGGAAGGACTCTCCTCGTCCTCAGAAGCATGGGAGGAAGAGCCCATTTTTCTCCAGGACAGGAGAAATGTATGTCTCACCTGGCTAGATATACAACATATCAGAGAACACCTAGTTTTTAAGACCTACAAACTTGGTCACCCCTTCTCAATGCCACTAAATCTTGAAGCAGTTGGTTCTGATGTCTGCTCACCTTTGAAATGATCCTATCACTTAACAGCACAACAACTCCAGTAAAAGTAGGAAAAATTTATCTTGAGGGCTTCCACCCCCACATTTTCCCTTCCCAAGTCCTTCCCCTACCTACCTATTAGGGACTATCACACAGAAGCCCACCACCTACTTCAAACCTCTCCCACTTCCTCTGCCGAGTCCAGGCTCACCTGAACTTTGTCCTATTCTCCATGGACCTGCCTGGTCACTGACTAATCTGACAGCTACTAAGGCATAGTGGAGAAAGGTAACTTCTCTGCCAATTCAACACATTACAGGGTAAATGCCTTGTCCTGGACTAGGTTTTAGCAAAATTGTGACTGGGTGCTGACATCCCAGATGTTCATGCCTTTTCCCACGTACCCTACCTTTAGCAGTATTGGGCCACTCAAGAAACCTTCTGGGAGCTCCTTTGGGCTAGTCTCTGTGCCCCAACTGTTCCCCTTCACACTTCTCCACAGAAGGAAAACTCACTCACAACCTGTTGTACCCTCCAAGACCCTCCAGGCTTCCAGGAAAAAGAGAAATCAGGGGCGCCTGGCTGTCTCAGTCAGAAGAGCATGCGACTCTTGATCTCAGAGCTGTGCATTTGGGCCCTACATTGGCTGTAGAGATTACTTAAAAATAAAAAATCTTAAAAAAAAAAAAAAGAAAAATCAGTCTAAGTCAACACATTCATGAATGTAAATGTGCCTGGGGAAGAAATTTGCATTCAACACTTATGTGTTTCTGGTTAAAAGGTTTAAGATCAAAGAAGTAAATCTAGTATTTTGGGTAGGAGGGCCTTGGGCCATTTCTTCCGTTACATAGTGATTTTTTAAGCCTCTATTACTCAATAACCCTGCCTATCAGTGAACTTAAATGATGGAGCAGAAATCCTGCTGATTAAATGCAGGGGATTCACTAAATTAGGTACAAATGAGACCCATTGTCAAGGGTAAAATGGAATTTAATAGGGACATGATGCAAGTCTTATATTAAAGAACTAAAAACATAGCACAAACAATATGAAGATCACATGGTTCAATATCACCCAGCAGGAAAATGTGTGAGGGGCTCACAGGGTGAGCTGAGCACGCAGTGCATCCTACAGAGAAGGGTTCAACAATGTATGGATGGATGGTTTAGAAAGCAGAGAGGATTCTCAAACATACCAAACAGAATTCTGAGTCTGTGGCCACAGATGTAGCCTTCTCAAAACATCCTCTTCAAGGCCTTCCATCTTCTCTGTTGTTTTTCAGGGGGTTCTTCACTTATTCATTCTTCTTAATTCTTTTCCAGCCATGAGTTGTCCAACTCCTTCCCTCTATAAATACATTCCCATGGCCAAATGTCAAGAGGAGAGTAATTCACTTCCCTAAAAGCCAAGATCTAAATATACATCCCTTCTTAGGCAGGCTAGTTCTCAGGGGAAAAATAATTTCTTAAATTTACAGACGCTCTCAATTCGCATTTTGCCAATGCCCTGGCATGCATGTTACTATAAAGATACCTTTGTGATTAAAAGTTCCTCCATGCTTGATGGATGTCTGTCCTTTATAAGACAACAAGGCATAATCTGCAGTGAACTTGAAAGGACCTTCTAGGGAGTTGTGCCAATCCATAGCCCTAGAAGCCACAAAAACAATTTAAACAGTGCCAGAGTCTGAGAAGGAAAACCACGTGCCTGATGGGCCCTTCCAACTCTAGGAAGACACAATTCTAAGAGAGATTTGTTTTTCTTTCTTACTTTGTCAAAATTCACATTGAATCAGCTTTCACAGAGATATGGAAGCTGAATCATCTATCCCAGGTAGTGATGGTGTGTTCCTACCAGATGCCCTTTTATTCTTACCACCCATAATCTGTGACATCCAGCACAAAATGAAAATGTGATCACACATTCAAAAATTAAGAATTTCTAGATGACGACAGCAGAATATAAAGCCAAGCGTGGGGTCCCTGTAGGTGTGGAGCTTTGTGAGACCATGCAAGCTACGGGCCCACAAAGCCAGACTTGCTTCCAGCTCTGTGACTCTGCACTGTGCCGGTGAAGAGGGTCAAACCTCCGAACCCTCTGCTACAGCCAGCCACTGCAGACACAAGAGGGCTGCAATATTAGCCCAAACAGTAAAGGCAAAGGACTCCTGTAAATGACATTGCTCAACCCACTCTTTTACCTCACAGTAAAAGAAACAAAAATGCAGGCAAAAGAGCTCTTTCATGAGGAAAGTGTTCAGTACAATAGTTAGGCATCTGTTCAGCCTGTTTCCTGAAATTGGGACACATGTTGCTCTGGATGGTGGGATTTAAATAGGGAGGAGCAGATTTTGTCAACTCAGGTATACTAACAGTATTATCTCAAAATGCAGTGGAGACACACAAGCTTCTGAAACAGAAGCTGACTAGAAATTACCAGCAAATGCGTGAAAATGAAGAGACAACAGTCCTTGGAGTTCTGTCCGTTGTGTGAGCGCACCCCAGAAACAAGAAATTTCATCCCCAGCTCTTATGAGTAAGCACTCAATAAATATTTGTTGAATGAGTTCATTTTCAAATCATTTCTTGAAAATCTATCATGAACAGAGTAATACAATAAATATGTAGGACTCAAAGAAACTAGACACAAAGGACTCAAATTTTAAAAAGGAGGAAAGAATGCATTTTTAAGACTATAGACCAGTAGCTTTATAACCAAACCAGCAGGAGTTGGCTCCTTGGTAAGTCAGAAGCTGCACAAGGTGGAGTTGTCACATAAGGAAAACTTGATTTGCAGCAAATAAGGAGATCACAGGGAATAACTTCCAAAGCTGTGACTCTCTGACTAAGGGTGAATGGGTTCCTTCAATTTAAGACTAGGGTGAACATTCAGATAGGAAAGCCCTGTCATGGTAGGTAGAGACGGGCATCAGATCGCTCACGTGCCTTACGGAAACATGCCTATACACACATTGCATGTTATGTAAATGAGGCTGAGGCTCCTCCTTAGATGGAGACTTTAGTATTATAATGAGGTAAAGGTAGTGATCGGTCATTTTAGAGGTCACTCCGTGGTCCATCTGCGTAGGTGTGAGTCAGGAGTTAGGCTCAAACTGGTTGGGGTGGTCTCAGCCAACTGAAGGTCTTGTCAGGGCAGTTGTTACATCCAGGGATAGTTTTGCTTTCCATTTGCCTGAGTTAAGAGATAAGCTGGGAAGGGGCGCCTGGGTGGCGCAGTTGGTTAAGCATCCGACTCTTGGTGTCATCTCAGGTCATGATCTCAGGGTCATGGGATCGAGCCCCACATGGGGTTCTGCACTCAGTGTGGAGTATGCTTGAGATTTTCTCTCCCTCTCTTTTGTCCCTCCCCACTGTGCTCTCTCATTCTCTCTCTAAAATAAGTAAATCTTTAAAAAGAGAGAGAGAAGCTGGGAAGAATAGCTTAAGGAAAAATGTGGGACAAAGGTAGGAGAGTAAAAGCAGGTGGGCAGTAAAGCTCAGGTCTTAGGTCTAGCTAGTGACAGCTTGATTTTAGCACCTTAAAATATTAAAAGATTTTTAAAACACATAAAAGAATAAGATGATCATTTGGAGCTAGCATAGGTTCATGGATCACTGGTAGTGTCTGATTCATTATTATCATTATTTGGCCAGGGTTACTAGATTCATAGATTTAGTAAAGATTACATGAGATAATGCATATAGACTACTCAGCCTAGTTCCTGACACTAATAACTCAACAAGTCATACCTATTAGTATTATTATGTTGATTTTAGCAAGATATTTGATTATCTCTAACAATATAACCGTAATAATAATGAAAACAATGATTACTATTTATTATTTATTATGCGGCAAACACATCCTAAGTGTTTTACATACGATATCACATTGAAACTCTGCAATTAGGCATACTGGGTTGAATAGTGTCCCTAAATAGTCATGTCCATCAGGAACCTCAGAATGTGACCTTATGTGGAAATAGGGCCTTTGCAAATGTAATCAAGTTTCGACGAGGTCATACTGGATTAAGGTGGGCCTTAAATCCAGTGGTTGGTGTCCTAGCAGGAGAGAGATTTGAAGACATGGAGGACACACAGAGAAGTTTGTATAAAGAGATTGGAGTTACGCTGCCACAAGCCAAGGAATGCCATGGATTCTAAGCAGAAGGAGTTAGGGGTCCAAGACATAGCTTTTTTTTTTTTTTTTTTTTCTGAGAGAGAGAATGAGCACACGCACATGGGGTTGGGGGTGGGGGTGGGGGCTGAGGGAGAGAGAGAAACTTAAGCAGACTCCAAGCCCAGTGCCGGACACAGGGCTCGATCTCATGACCCTGAGATCACCACCTGAGCTGAAACCAAGAGCCAGACACTTAACCAAGAGTTGCTCACTTAACTGACTGAGCCACCCAGGTGCCCTGAGACATAGCTTTCTTGACACAAGAGAAGTCATTTTAGGCCTCCAGTCATTTTGTAATCTATGCCTTACCAGCACTACTTGGCCAAAGCACATGTCTTGCAGAACTTTCCAAGACGATGAAACTGCAGAAGAATAGACTTCATCAGCTAATTATTTTAAGGGAACAAAAGAATGTAGACCAAACTGCCACTATCAAGCCAGGAGATAGCATAATCATATCAGGGACAATTTATCAATGGTCAAACTCCCAGTGCTGATTCAAAAGCAAGATTGACCTGAGTACATTCTTGAGTTATCTCTGCAAGATCTGAACTCCCTTGAGAACTCAGATACCAGACCAACTGGAACCAGGGAATTGATGATACTGACCCTTGCCGGCCTTCAGGACTCTGACCAACTAAGACCTGGACTCTATCACCTTAAGATGACTTTTGGGGTGTCTCGGTGGCTCAATCAGTTGAGCGACCGACTCTTGGTTTTGGCTCAGGTCATGATCTCAGGGTCATAAGATCAAGCCCCACATGGGGCTCCATGCTCAGTGGGAATCTGCTTGAGATTCTTTCCCTCTGCCCGCCTCCCTGCTCTCTCTCTTTCTCTCAAATAAATAAATCTTTATAAAAAAAAATGGTGGCACCTAGATGGCTCAGAGTCTGAATGCCCCATTGCACAAGCCCCTTCATGAGTATGTATGCACCCTTAGCTTAAAACTTCCCCAGTTTTGTTATTCAAGGAGATACTGTTTTAGGAAATATCCCCAGTGTTCTCCTTTTCTTGTTGCAAGTAGAACTCTCCTTTTTCCTATTCTTTGGCTTGGTTGTGTCTTCTGGCTCAACACCCACCAAGAGGTGCACCCAGTTTCAGTTAACAGGATTGTCAGTAATCACCAGAAGCTAGAAGACGCAAAGGAGGATCCTTCCCTAGAGCCTTCAAATAGAGCAAGTTCCTGCTAATACCTTGATTTTGAACTCTTAGCCTCCAGACTGTAAGAGAATATTTTTTTGTTTTTTTAAGCCACCCAATTTGTGGTAGTGTTGTGGTGACCCTAGGAAACTAATACAGTGATTCAATATTATATTCACTTACAGTAAGGACCCTGAGATGTAGAGAGGTTATTATACATCTTGTCCAAGGACACAAAGCTAGGAAAGTGCAGAACTCACATCCCAGCACAGGTCTGACTCCAAAGCCCATGCTCTTAAACATGTAAACTGGTCCATAGATTCACAGCTGGCTTATCTTTTGCCATCCAGGAATACTAATCAGTATATTGATGTCAACCTTAGGAGTTCTCTGGTGATATTCACTCATTAATCCATTCATTCATTCATTCATTTTTTTTAGAGGTGAGGAAGGGATCTATCCCAGACCCTGTTTGCCAATTAGTGAATATTATCAATAATAGCTAATATTTCTCTGTAACTTACATAAGCTCTGTGACTTACTATGTGCCAGATACAATTTAAGCACCTTCTATATATTAACACATTTATTTCTTTACCTCATATGAGGCAGTGGGAAGACTAATTACAAAAATAGCCCCAATTCATGGGGGGATGGGTTAAATAGGTGAAGGGGATTAAGAGTACACTTATCATGGGGGCACCTGGCTGGCTCAGTCCATTAAGCGTCCAACTCTTGATTTCAGCTCAGATCTTGATCTTGGGGTGGTCAGATCAAGCCCCACATGGGGCTCAGGGCTGGGCATGGAGCCTGCTTAAGATTCTCTCTCTCCCTCTCACTCTGCCCTCCTCCCAGCCGCCCCCCCCCCACCAGCTTGCATGCACATGTGCGTGCATGCGCGCTCTCTCTAAAAAAAAAAAAAAAGAATACACTTATTATGATGAACACTGAGAAATGTACAGAATTGTTGAATCACTATATTGTACACCTGAAACTAATATAACACTGTATTTAAAAGAAAGAAAGAACAGAGAAGTAAAGATACAGTAGTGGGAACAGGAGAGGGTCCCAACAAGTCAGTAAACACAGTAGTCTGACTAAAAATGAAGGGACTGTGTAAGAGAAAAAGAGAGCCATGTGGTTAAATTATGTAAAATTAGTTGACATAACACCAGAGTTAAATCCAGTAGATGCTAGGAAGATATTCTAGTTTTCCAAGCAGGGGAGCAAGGCTATGACTGGAATATAGAAAGACTAATCTTCAGAAATAAACAGACAATTGAAGCTCCCAGCTAAATACGTTTTAAAGGGAAATGGCTTAAACCAGAGAAAGGAAACTAGATTAGGCATTAAAAGGCCAGTATGTGAAAAGTTTATGAAATCTTTCCTAGAGTCCTTAGAAATCTATCAATGAAGTTTCTACTATGAAGCAAGGGAATTAGATATCTTTTTTAAGGGCACTTTCACACCATGGTTATTGGTTTCTCTGATAACTAAAACTGAATATGCTAACTAAATATGAATTAGTAGTGCAGAATTCCAAAATGTGTTCAACTGCCTAGAATAGGTTGGAACCATTCTAGACCATTCAATACCACTAACAGTAAATCAACTGAAGGAGAAGAGACAGAGGAAAGGAAGAGGGAGAAGGAGGAGGAAAATGAAGACCAATAGAAATTGAAATGTTTTATCTATACCACAGTCCTTCATCTAAGCATACCCAAGAAAGTGTTTCATCAATGTGATTGGCATCTATCAGGTGTATCAGGCAGAAAAGCAGCTTGGGAGCCACTGGATAAAAGTAAATCACTGATCGGTCTTAACCAATTTTGCTTGGAGAAAAACAGTTTCATAGTCACCTTTCTACCTCCCTCAGTAATTTGGTAGAATAGAACCTCAACCCCAATCACCAGGCCCCAAAGAAACATAAGTCAGTAGAGAGCCCACCTCACCCAGCTAAAGCCTATTTATATGGAAGACCAGATTTCACATCTTTGGAGGATAGCTTTCCAGGTGTGGGTTGTGAGAGATGAAATTTATAGGCTAGGACAGGTGGGCTAAAGAAATAGAACTTTATTTTCTCTTTATTCTCTTTCCTCCTATTTTGTAGCAAGAGGGGGTCCATTCAGAAAACTTCCCTTCCAAGCATTTTTTAAATATGAGGTGGGTTTTAAGCTCAGTCAATTCTGAGTTCCTCCTTCTTCTGGAGGAAATCCAAGTCCTAGAGGACTTTGTATAGCGTTTTGATTTGTGGGAAGGAGAACTGGGTTCCTGTTCTGGCATCCTCCTGGGTCTAGCTTGCACTGCCTAGTCTTTGGGCATCTTGTGCTGCTATTCAGTAAGGCGTGGCAAGACCCACCTGGTCCTTTTGAACATCCTGCTGCCAGCAATGTAGAAGTCTGCATGGCCAGCCATAGGTCCTTCCATTCTGCAACCTCCTCATTCCCATCCCAGGCTTCTTCCATGTCACTGGATCTCTTGGCACTTCCACATAGGGTGCTCTGATTTCCCCAGACTACAGAACAGGATATTTGGAGGCACCATCTCTGGCCCACCAGCCTTGGCTCTCTCATCTGCCACCTGTATGGCACCTGTGTTGCTCTGGTTCCCAGTTCTATGCTGAAAGAGGGACTTTTGGCCTAAAGCTTGAGAAGCATTGAGCAAGGTACCCTGCCCTAGCATTCTGGTTGTGTCCACTATCCTTACTCCCAGGTTCTTCCTGAAAGAATATAGACATATGAATGTATGGGGAGGGGTGTAGACATGACACTAATATGACTTACTGTTTTTCTATTCCTATTTCACCCAGGTTCTTCTTCTCAAGTATCAACAGTTGGATTGTAATTTCCCTCTCATTTCCTGGGGCGAAAATGAGTGAGTGAATGAACTGTTTCACCACCTAGCCTTAGTGGTCAGGGGTCAGGGGCTACAGGGAAAACCCCAAGTTAAAGACAAAGTACACAGAAAAATATTTCAAAAATACTACCTTTTACACAATGTATGAAAGCTGTTTTGTCTACTCCCCTAGACTGATAGTTCAAGAGTTGAGATTGTTCTATCTGTTTGAGGATGTTCCCAACTGCAAATATTGAATATGTAGGAAAAAAACTCCTAGGGGATCTTACTGAATCAGTAAAGAAACATCAACTTTAGAGACAAACACTAGTAGACATGTAATGTAAAACAGGGTCAGACGATAGAATGGAATAGAAAATCCAGAAATAGCCACACACACACACACACACACATACACACACCCATATAAACAACTGATTTTTGACACAGCTACAAAGGCAATGAAGTGAAGAAAGGAGAGTCTTTTCAACAAATGGTGCTAGAATAACTGGACATTCATATCAGGAGAAAAAATGAGCTTAAATCCATACCTGTGGTAGGCAGAATAATGCCCTCCCCAAGATCTGTCCACATCCTAATGCCCCCAGGCCCAAGGATATGTTAAGAGAGTGAAAATGCAAGCCACAGAATAGGAAAAAGAAAGATTGCAAATCATATATCTGATATAGGACTTTTCTCTAGATTACATAAAAAACTCTCAAATTTCAATAATAGGAAAACAAACACAAGCAAATTGCAAAAGACTTGAACAGATACTTCAAAGAAGATATAGGGATGGCAAATAAGTACATGAAAAGATGTTCAAAACCATTAGTCATAGAAAAATGAAATTTATAACCACAAGAAGATACCTCTATACAAGTGCTGGCAAAGAAGTGGAGCAACTCTCATATGCTGCTGGTGGGAATGTAAAATGGTACAACCACTTTGGAAAACAGTTTGGCAGTTTTCTAAAAAGTTAAACACTAGATATTTACCCAAGAGAAATGAAATCATATGTCCATACAAAGACTTGTAGATGAATGTCCAATAGCAGCTTTATCTGTAATAGCCCCAAACAGGAAGCAACTTAAAAGTCCATCAATGGATGGATGAATGAATAAACAAAATCCAGCAACAAAAATGAATGAATTCTTGATAACACAACAACAGATGAATCTCAAAATAATGTCTATGTGAAAGAAGCCAACCCCCCCCAAAATACTGTGTGATTCATTTTATATAACATTCAAGGAAATGTAAACTAATATATAGTAACAGAAAGCAGATGCCTGGGGAAAAGGAGCTGGGTAAGTAAGGTCAGGACAGAGAGATTACAAAGGAGCATAAGGAACATTTTAAGGGCGATGAATGTTCACAATCTTGATTGAGATGATGATTTCATGGTTGTATATATATGTCAGAACTTTCTACATTGTTCACTTCAAATATGTTCCGTTTATTGTATGCTATTTATACTTCCATAAAACTGTTTTTAAAATACAGTAAGAGAAATTTTTAAAAATATATAAAAGGCAGGATGAGACAGTGGTGCAAACAAATTGTATCAGCCAGGCACCAGCAGACAAGGGTAACGTGGGGTTTCTTTGCCTTGCAAAAGTATGCTGAGTTAAGTGAAAGCGCCTGTGGTCAAGGAAAGGAGAACTGCTTGTCCTCTCAGGCCGCCTGAGGGATGTAGACTGGGGTGCTGGATGAAAATCTTTGGGGTAAGAGAAACGGTAACACCTCGGAGAATTGGAGGAGGGATGCTTGATAATAAAGCCCAAGCAGGTTCTTTGTCCTCTCTTTCTCCCGCCCCATTGCCAAAAGGATCCCTAGACGTCTGCTTTCTATTTCCAAATTTGTGTGAGCAGTTTGTTTTGTAGAGTCGGGCAGTGTCCCACGTGTAAGCTAGGACATCCAATCAAGAGTGAAAATAACGCCTTACATCAGTGATCAAAAACTACCTCGACCATCCCTAGGGAAATGACACAACACGGATATGACACAACGGGGAAATCCCGAGTCTTAGACCTCTGCAACCACCGGGAGAGCCCAGCCTCCACAGTTATCCCCCACACCAACCCCCCCTCCCCCAGCCCAGCCTTTTCCTTCCGTGTTGACTCCTCCCGGCGGAGCGAGAGGCGGTATCGGGCCGGGCCCCGCCCCCTAGGCGCGCCTCCACGCAGCAACGCGCAGCCTCACCAGAGTCGCTTTACGGCCGGGGAGAGGGTGGGCCCCGGCCTTGAGGTAGGAGGCCGAGCTGTGGGGCGGGGAAAGAGGCCTTTTTGCGGCAGGACGTAAGTGACGGCGTGGGCGGTGCGACTGCAGCTGGAGGGCAGAGGAGGCGGGTTCGTGTTTCCCGGGCCGAACCGGGCTGTGGGGGGCGCGGGGCCTGGGCCGGGGCTGTAGTTAAAAGCCCGCGGTGACAGTATGGGTGAAGGGGAGTGCGGCGGGGGAGGCCTTGGGCCGCTTTGGCCCGTGGGTGGGGCTGGGGGTCTGGCGGGCTGGAGTCTTGGGTCCAGGCCGGGGCTCTGACCCGTGGTTGGTGTTCCACCCCCCCCCGAACCCGCAGCGCGCGCGTCTTGTCCTCGCCATGAGGCCGCAGCAGGCGCCGGTGTCCGGGAAGGTATTTATTCAGCGAGACTACAGCAGTGGCACACGGTGCCAGTTCCAGACCAAGTTCCCCGCGGAGCTGGAGAACCGGGTACGCAGACTGGCTCCCCGCACCTGCTCTGGGACGAGGGAGGGGGCTCTTCAGGGACGCGAGGGAGTATGGGCCGACACCGGGCTCGCAGAGTGTCTCGTGGCTCTGGGGAGGGGAAGGCAAAGAAGGAGCCTTGGTCAGAAGAGGGCCACTAAGCAAGATACGGTGCTTGGAGGTGGACGAATAAGGCCAAGCCCCCGGTGTGATGACCTTATAGAACTCTGTGGTGCCCAGTGCCGGGAATCTGTACCCAGCCAGCCGTCTTCTTCCTGGCTGTCCCCCCACCCCCACCCCGGGTTATTGCCAGCAGTGATGAGGAACTAATTCCTGAGGTTCCAAGCCACCTAACTCAGCGTGTTGGAAGCTATATCCTCCTACCTCCCCAGGCAGGAGTAATCATTCTCGTGACTGGCGTTTGTGGCCATTGTGCTGGTCGCACTGCTCGGCAGAAAGGGTTTATTAAGTTGCTGTGCCAGGCAGTACAGACAGGCCTTCTTTGAACCTGAAAAATGCAGAGCATTAGATCGGCCTGGACAGGGAAAGATCTCAGAACAAGGCCTTACGCTTGTCATTTCCAGTTACCATCACTGGGAGCCACCTGTGTTTTGTTGGCTTGCATATCAAAATTGGCATCAGGATATAGGTCCCTTAGGCAACCTTGCATACAGAAATGGAAGAATGGGCTGTTTCCTCTTTCTTCAGACTTGGGGGGGGGGTGGGAATCATTGTATTTTATTCTAAAAGTACAATGAAGTGAGCATATGTGTGTGTTTTCTTATACCCGCAAGTGTTTACCCACCCAAAGAAAGATCTTTTGGTCTTGAGCCATGTTACCTTACATTCTGTTTCCTTTTTAGAGATCGGTTTCTGGTTAGATGGAGCAGGTTTTGTGCTCTTTTCACCTTGATGGGGAGGGTGAGGGACTGAGGTGATTAGGTGTGCTGTGGGTGTGGGAGTAAGAAATACTGGTCATGGGATAAGTGGGTGTAGATGAGTCTACTAGAGAAATGTGTAGCAGCCCTTTAAAATCAACTTGTAACAGGTGGGTGGTTCTACCTGATGGCCAAGTTTGAAAAATCAATGTATATCAATTGTAGTGTCCTTCGACTTAATTTATAACTGTGGTCAGGTTAGTGACCTAAGTATGTTTCTTTAAGTGCAAATGAAAGATCAGGTATGCTTTATAAAGATGGTTTGTAGATTAGCTTGTCTGTGAAATGCCACATAAATGCTGCAGTTTATTGTCTCCATGTTGGGTTAACTCAGCTTGACACCGGGTGGACATTTCCACCCTGGTTTGAAGAAGTAGAAATTGAGCAAGTTGCCTGTTGGCTAGAGCTACTGAATGTTATTTTTAAAATAATTTAACATCACAGTTAACATGTTTTACATGTTACGGCTTGTATGAAATGAAGCAAATGTTTTGTTTGTAAGCTTGTTATGGAAACTCTGACTTATACTATTTATGTACTTTCAAATCAGAGTGTAAACTATTCTTTTTACCACACTTACTTGGATGTTACAAGATTCTTTTGTTTAAAGGTTTTAAAGTCAAACTTCCAACTCATAACTGAGCCAAAAATCTGTATGCAGAATCAGACATTAGCCTTCCACTCTGTGTGTGGTAGAGCCTTTATTTTATAGTCTGAATAAAGAGACAGTGTAGTCACAGTACTCCACTGATACTTATAGGAAATTGATGTTTCTAAATTCTGGAGTCCTTTTATTTCTTTGACTTCAGATTATAGCCTAGAACTGCTTGTGACTCTGAGTACTAGATGGAGTGTTATTTGGTGCTGTTCAATTGTGTCTTTGAGGTGTTTTTTTTTTTTTTCCTTTTTTTAAATGTTTGGGTTAAAATACTAGTTTATACTTTAAACTGCTTGGGAGAGCTTTGATTTTTCTTTTAGTGCGTTGAAATCAAATTTCAATTACAGGTTTAAATTTTCCTTGCTTTGTTTGATGGAAAATTGAAAGGTTTCTTTGTTTCTCTACTACTTACCCTAGAAATTGTACTGATTGCTCTGCCACTGGGGCTGATTTTCCTTTTGTGAGAACATCACACTTGGCAATTTAATAGAGGAAGAAACTAATATACAAATGTTTTGTGTTACTTTAAAGCATTAAACACACATTTGTACCCTTTAACCTGGGAGTGAGGACAAATTCTGCCTTTTAACAAGTTTACTTTTTCTATTGCCTCTTAGAATGTAATACTTAGATGCTTAAGTACTTTGTTGCCAGAACAGTTCCTAAAGAAAGCTTTATTCTCACTTTAGCAAAAATAGTCATGTTAGGCACCCTTGGTCTGGGTAGGAGAGAAATGAGTGAACTATAATTGAAGCATTTGTTCCCTTACATACCTTTAAAAATGTGTCTACATCTGGTTGGTAGAAATTACCTTTGACTTGTTACCTTTGACTTATGATCACTTTAAGCTTCAGCTCCATGCTTTCTACCACATAGTTCAGGAAACAAAAATTCTGGGAAAATGAGTCTGATTCCTATTTCCTTCTGATTTTCAATGTTCATTACTCCAAATTTATATTTGGCTCCCACTTCACAAATCTCCCAATTTTGTATAGCTTCAGTATCAGTCTTCAAGTACCCAAGGAAGAACACTGACAGATGTTCTTCCTAGTGAAGTGAGTGAGAGGAAAATGGCCACATTTATTCTGTCGACCCCTTGTATGTTATGTCCTTTGCCTTCACTGCTGGCTAGCATACTTTTTACCCCCTTTCTTAATAGCCTTTCAAAGAAATTATTGACTTTTTAAATTTCATTTTTATTAAACTTTTTAAAAAAAATCTTTCACCTTGGATTTTTTCTTTTTAATGATCTATGATTTACCTCCATCCTATAAAGCATTATAATCTTGGAATAACTTTTTTAAGAATTCATGTTTCTGGTATGACCAGTAATTCTGACCTGAAAGAAACGTTTCTCGGTTGGATCCCATGGTTTTGAATCACACTATGTCTAGAGAAATGTAAATAATTCAAAGAACTTTCCTTATCAGATCATAACATTTTAGGTAGATCAAATGTGCGTGTTTAAAATTATTTAGACTTTTGTGGATTTGCTGATGTGACAAACTGAAGGTGTTAACTTGGGCATAATTAGTAAAGATAACAATTTGTTATAAATATTTGTTCATGGAGTGAACAAAGTCCGTTTTCAGGGAATGAGAACTCTGACATAGATTCCCCAGATGACCATTCTTCAAGTGGTGGCTCAGTGCAGGAATGCTACCCTGGCTCCTAGCACCATCTCCACCCACCCAACCCTTGTCAGAAACTCTGAATATTCTGGGAAATTAAAAGTAGCTCCTTTTGAAAAACAGAAGAGCCGCCACCACTTTAAAGTTCACATTAAAGTTTTTCATGCCATCTGCCCATTGGGTCCTCAATAGTTCTTCCACACAAAGGACAAAAAAATAATTGCAACTGCCTCTAACCTAAAGGATTTTAATAGCTTAAAGGTGATGATCATATCGTTTTACATTTTAAAAAATTATGTTCTTGGAACTGTTTTGTCTCAAACTGTATATTGAAGTTCTTTAACTTTTTTCCAAGTCTGTTTCTATATAAAGACTTCACAAAAGTGGGGTGCCTGGGTGGCTCAGTCAGTTAAGCCTCTGACTCTTGATTTCGGCTCAGGTCATGATTTCAGGGTTGTGAGATCGAGCCCCGTGTCAGGCTCCACGCTGAGCATGGAGCCTGCTTAAGAGTCTCTCTCAAAAGAAAAAAAAGAAAAGCCTTCATAAAAGATAGAATTTATATGTAAGGAATTACTCCTTTCAGGAATAAGGCAGATGTGTGAGAGGAGGCCTAGAGTAAGGACAGATAAATTGTCCTTTTTTGCCAAGAATGGTAGTGTTGCATGAAATACTCTACTAATGGGGTGAAAGTCCTAGGGTAGAGCATTGAGTTTTAAAATCTACAAAGTTAGGGGAAAAAAGTGAAAACAGGAGATTAGAGTGAAAATGGACGACAGTGGTAGTATTAGTGTAAATGTGAGATAATGGTGTCACTGAATAGAAAGGTAATAGGAATGACTTGTGAAGAATTGTGTGATAGTTTGAGATTTTGTCTTGTTTAGTGTGAGCTTTCAGTAGATTCCAGTGTTTAGGGACCCAATTTAAGGTTACTTTCTCTTAAGAGCGAGAGAGGCAAACCGAGAGACAGACTCTTAACTGTAGAGAACAAGCTGATGGTTACCAGAGGGGAGGTGGATTGGGGGGGAAGAGATGGGTGAAATAGGTGATGGGGATTAAGGAGTGCACTTGTGATGAGCATCGGGTGTTGTATGAAAGTGTTGAATTACTCTTTTGTACACCTGAAACTAATATTACATTGTATGTTCGTTAACTGGAATTTAGATAAAAACATTAAAAAAATAATAAGATTACCTGCTCTTTCCAGATAAAGAGAACGTCTCCTTCCTTTTGTGCCCCAACCATATTTTAAATATGCCTCCACTGTAGTACTTTGTCAATTTATTACATTTATATGTTTACATACCTATTCTGCTTTCATGACTGCCAACTCCTGGAGGACTGAAACAGTTATTCATCTTTCTCTAAGGCCTGTCCTAACATCTGTCTGATGGTAGATGCTCAGTAAATGTGAATATAAGTGAATGGAAAGATGGAAGGATTGTATAATTTTTTTAAAAGATTTATTTATTTGAGAGAGAGAGAGCATGAGCTGGGGGGCGGGGAGGGGAGGAAGGGCAGAGGGAGAGAGAATCCAGCAGACTCCTTGCTGAGCACAGAGCCCAACATGGGGCTCCATCCCATGACCCATGAGATCATAACCTGAGCCGAAACCAAGAGTCAGACACTCAACCAACTGAGCCACCCAGGTACCCCAGGATTGTATAATTTTATTAAGTTACTTGATACTCAGTATAGAGAATAAAGAGATACCATATTGAGTCTTGAAGATACCCAGTGTCCATAAGAGGGATGAGAATAAACAAAGACTATGCAGTTGCAGTAACATAGGTCCCGATTTCATCACCTAAAATGTTTGCCACCTAGTGGATAAGAATGTTGACAAAACAATAGAATAATTTAGTGGTAGCAAGCATCAGTGAGTGGTTGATCTTTTTTTCCAAAACTTAATTTTAATTTCTTTTTTCCGTACAGATTGATAGACAGCAGTTTGAAGAAACAGTTCGAACTCTAAATAACCTTTATGCAGAAGCAGAGAAGCTTGGGGGCCAATCCTATCTTGAAGGCTGTTTGGCTTGTTTAACAGCATACACCATCTTCTTATGCATGGAAACTCATTATGAGAAGGTAAGGCTACCTTTGTTTTCGCAAAATCTCAAAATCATAAAAAAAATGAGTTGTTGACATGTTTACATGGTGACAGTTGCCATAAAACTTAAAGGGGCATGTATAATAATAATAATTCAAATTTTGTTGTTGCTCCTATATCTAGAGCACATGGTAAAGAGTCCTGAGTCTTTCAGAAACTGGTCAAAATTGATCTGTCCACATGAAGGTGACATACCAATGTTCAAATTGGCTTACACTTAAGAAGACTGTGGAAAATCTATATTCTCATTCTGTCTAGCTTTCTGAGAATCCTCTTACTTTTTCCCCCCAGGTCTCTATCTTCAATCTTATCCTGCCACTTCTCTTTCCAGCTGCATGCTAGACCTGGAGTTGCCAGCTTCTCAACTTAGATTTCCAAAAGGCAAACCTCACACCTCCCCATTTTTTTAATAGCGCCCTGCCTTTTTCAGTACCATCTTAAGGTGTAGAGGATGAAGAAGGGGAAAATTTATCAGTTGTCAAAGACTGAAATATCTTCCAGTTTCTCATTCATTAACTTTTCATGATTTCCTCTGCCAGTGTTCTAATATGTGCCCTTACTACCTGTCTCTTAGACTATTGAAATAGTCTGACGAGTTTCATCTCTTCCATTCTTTTATTTTTCCAAACCATCTGCTGCTGCCTTCGTAAAATACTGCATTACTGGGGTGCCTGGGTGGCTCAGTCAGTTGAGCCTCCAGCTCTTGATTTCGGCTCAGGTCATGATCTCTCAGGGTCCTGGGATTGAGCCCCGTGTCGGGCTCTGCACTCAGCACAGTCTGCTTGAGATTCTGTCTCTTTCCTGATCTGTCCCTCTCCCCACTCACATGCACTCTTTCTCTCTCTCTTTAAAATAAATAAAATCTTAAAAAAAAAAAAAAAACAATAACACCAACACTGTATTACTTCCTCTAGCACTCTTACAAAGCCAGAGGCTTTCCCTGGCTTCCCGTTTACTGCCAATGAGTAAAGTTCAAGCCCTTTCTCCAGGTGACCTCCAACTTACCTTTCCAGCTTTGTCTCCCACCCCTTCTTCACTCAGTCTTTCAGCCAAACTCATTCCCTCGCTGGCCCCACACACACCCTCCGAGGTTTTCCTCCACCTACAGTGCCATTCTTCCCATGTTCAAATCTCACCAGTCCTTTAGGTCCTACTGTCATCTCACTTTTCCTTACTCTTCTAATCATAATTCTTTCTCGACTTTGTATTCCCACAACATTTTATTTACGTCTCTTTTCCTGGCACTTACCTCTCTTGACTTTGGAATGTAGCAGTTTGCATTATTTGCCCTTCAAGTATGTGTTCTTCTTGAGATCAAGGACAGTGCCTTAACTATTTTGTGTCCCTCTTTGTGCCCAACACCATGCCCTGGGTGTATTAGGCACTCACTGAATGTGTGTTGAATGAATTTAAGTTAATCACAGTAATGTTTAGCAACTGAAATGCTATAAGGATATCTATGTTACAGATTATACCCCACCTAATAGAAGTGTCTCTGTGGTTGTCTTGGACTCTATATAGTGGAAAGCAGATACAGTTGCAACTGAAGTATTTTTGTGAGTTATTGGCTGAAAATGCTGCCATATGCTTCATTAGCATCCTGACATGAATTGTCTTAGTGTTACTAAAAGGGTGTATTTAAATAACTAAATTAGTAGTTTATATTTTTTTCCATATCATACAGAGAAGCAGCTTTCATTCCTGTTTAACATTCAAAATCAGAAGTTTTAAAGGATCAGTATCAGCTTTCAGTCTGTTTTGTTTTAGCAGCTTTAATAGTACATTTGCTGAGTGAAGGGACAAAGGAGTCATTCATTTGGTAAATATTTATTGAAAGCCTACCATGTGCTAAACAGT
Organism: Neomonachus schauinslandi; assembly: GCF_002201575.2. NCBI lineage: Eukaryota > Metazoa > Chordata > Mammalia > Carnivora > Phocidae > Neomonachus > Neomonachus schauinslandi. The sequence continues at coordinate 38,432,665 of NC_058404.1, forward strand.
GTGCAGGGGATATAACAGAATAGGGCAAACATGATTGCTGACCTTGTGTTTATAATTTAGTGGTAACAACTGATGCAAAGGAAACAAAACCAACTAAATTATAAATGATGATAAGTGCCTTGAAGAAAACAAACTTTCCTGTGATAGAAAATAATAGGAGAGACCTAATTTAGATTGTGTGGTCAGAAAAGGCCTCTGAAGTGATAACCTATAAGCGGCTACATGAAGGATGCAAATCCTGGGACCATTCATTCAGGTAGAGAGATAAGTGTGTGCAAAGGCCCAGAGAGCATGATGTGTCCTGGGAACTGTAAGAAGGTCGGTGTGGAAGGAGAGGAGTGGAGAGAGGGTCCAGAGGTGAGTTTGGAGAGGTGAGGAGCTGTATCATGTAGGAGTATGTAGTCCATGGAAAGATGTTCAGAATTTATTTTCAGTGCAGCGGGGAAGGTACTCAAAGATTTTAAGTGGAAGAGTGATATGATCAGATTTTCATTTTAAAGCAATCTCTTTATTCTAGGGGGGGAAAAAGATATAAAAATGGAAGTAGGGAAACCAGGTGGGATGCTCCAAAGAAATCAGGAAGAGATGATGATAGCTTGGACAGGGAATGGAGCAGTAGAGATGGAAGGAGATGAACAAATTCAAGGAATATGGTGATAGTGGAACCAAGATTTCATGAGAAGCTGAATGTAGGAGGGGATAAGGCTGAATTCATATGGATAGAAACTAGGCCATCTGGGGATGGTCATTTAAAGAAGTATAGGATACTACCAGTTTAAGGTAGAATTATATCCTCTAGAGAATTTTGTTCATGCTTAGTGGAGTATTAGAAAATTGAGTTGTCATTTCCTTATAGCTTTTACATTTGTTGATAAGATTTTAATTAACTTTTATTTATCCATGTGCACTTGCTGAAATAGATACCTCCTTCTAATGTCAGTTGTAAAAAGAAATTGATAATTGGTTGCCAGCCAAGTCAATTACATTAATTATGGGATCATGGACAAATTAATCTCTCTGAGTTCTCTCAACTATAAAATACATTAGAATTAATGTGTTTCCTCACATATGGTAGATGCCTGATAAATAGTGTTCTCTTAAGAAATTTAAAAATTAAGTTATATTTGTATATATATTAAAATTAAAAATTAAGTTATATTTGTATATATATGTAAACACATTAGTGTTTACATATATATACACACACGTGTTTTAATTAGATATTTGTGAACAGTTTTTTTCAGGTATAGTCATCTTTTTTAGCAGCTGCTAACTTATTTAGCTGCTTAAAACATTTAGCAGCTTTTAATTAAAATCCCTTTGACTATTGGGGCACCTGGCTGGCTCAGTTGGTAGAGCATGCAACTTGTGATATCAGGGTTGTAAGTTCAAGTCCCAACTTGGGCGTGGAGCCTACAATCAGTCATCATCCCTTTGATTATTAATCTTGAAAGGCAGTTCTCTGTATCAGAAATAGAGTGGAAATTGATCCTAATATATGTTTTAACTTGGATTCATAGGCAATGTAGAAGGTACTACTTTGTAAGTCTTACCAAGGTTTCTTTCTTTTTATGGAGTATTATAAAGCAAGTAAAGACCAAATAAAATTAGGGATGCCTGGGTGGCGCAGTTGGTTAAGCATCTGCCTTCGGCTCAGGTCATGATCTTGGGGTCCTGGGATCAAGCCCACATCAGGCTCCCTGCTCAGTGGGAAGCCTGCTGCTCCCTCTCCCTCCCACCCCACTCATGTGCACTCTCTTGCTCTGCATTCTCTCAAATAAATAAATAAATAAAATCTTTAAAAAAAAAAAAAAAGACCAAATAAAATTAGTCAAGAAACCAAAATTTAAGGTGTGGCCACGTTTTTTAAGTAGGTAATTTTATTTTAGAAACTGGACATGAATAACTAGATTGTGCCAAGTGAATAACTGGAATGGTCATAATTAAGACATGTACTTATACTTTAAACACTAAAATTTTCAGTCTACAAACAGTAAGCCAAATATAATAGTGCTTACACTTTGTCATGTGGGTTAAATTTTTTGAAATTGTAAATAAGCCTTTTAAAACTCATTAGAACAATCATGCTTTTTTTTTTTCCTATAATGTGCTATTTATTGATTTAAAATGAAGATAAAGACTTCAGTGTTATTTCTCTATTGTTGCTGCCCATTATAATTAGGGAACAAATGGGCTTGTAGAAGCTTCTCCGCTCAGTAGCTGTCTGTCTTGTTCAAAACATCCCTTCTGCTTATGTGCTTTAATCTGCAAAAGGAACAAATTAGAAGCAACTTAGATATTTTCTGAAAATACTAAGATCCTGCTGTTCTCGCTTAGCCTCACTTAGGATATTTTTTCTTGAACGTCTGTATTTTTTCTTAAGGGTCTCTCCAGTTTAATATTCTCAAGGAGGATAATAGTCTTTACTGAGGTTTGATTGTGTTTAGCTTTGTAAATATTATACAGATTGAGGCTTTGTTGAGGGTTTGAGGATAACAGATAATTTTGTTCAATATTATAGTTTGTTTTGACACTGATTTCCAAAAATAATAAACTATGACTAAAATGTCAACATAAAGTTTTTTGGGAGTAAGAATGCTGCTTTGTCCTGCCTGGGATGCATTATGAGTTTACTCATGTTAATGCTTTCTTGTTGCTAAAGAGACTAAGAGTTTAAGAGCATCTTATTTAAGACAGTCCTGCCTTCACCAGAGTGGTATAAGAGGATTTGGAGCTTATGCAAAAAGAAAACCTTGTTTTCTTTCTGAACTGATACCTAAGTGCACATGAATGTTATTAAAGCTTAAATAAAAACCTTGCACAACAAAGTTATGCTTAAATCAAATAAAGGCATGCTATTTCTTTGCTGGTAACCTGTACCCAAGGAGAGAGGAAGGAAAGCTGTTCTGAAGGAGTCCTTTCTTTGAAACCAGTCGTGCAAGCACTTTTCTGACTGTCCCCCCTAGTGGAAATGGACTGGAGTGAGGGTAGACCGACTCTCCAATTTCCAGTTCTGGCAGGTGAGCTGAGAAAGAAATTGGAGAGAAGACTGAGGGTCCTGAGTTGGGCACCTTTATGGGCTACTTCCTTCTATTTGTTATTTTAGCATGATTGACAAACTCTGATAGAAAGATAGTACCTAAGATTTCTTTTTTGCTCATAAAGACCAAGAATCACTCGAGTTCTTTGAGAATTGAAAATAGGAGAATGATACTTGTATTATTTCAGGTAATTAGATGAAAAAAATGTTTTCTTTAGAAGTGGTATTCTTAATTAACTACCTAAAGAACCCTGCAGATTGCTCTTTTAATAACATCATGCTCTTTTAGAACTTATAGTATTCCTAAAGTATGCAACTTGAATTTTAGTATTCCCAAATTATAGTATTCCCAAAGATGCAACTTGAATAAACTTATTTAAATTTTATTTTCCTTCAGTAAGAAAATTCAAAAGATACAAATAATGCAATTCACCTTAAGAGTGAAAAAAAAAAAGAAAATTCATTATGCAAACTACCTAGTGTTTTAAATTCTAAATGAGCTTATACTACAGCACCTAAATTGTAGCATCCTAATTTTGTTAGTTTGCCCTGGTACATTATAGACCCCCACTTAATTTGTTTCTTAATCTCTAACCTTATTCTCATACAGTTCTTTTTTTCCCCTTACGTTGTGATCACATTTATCCAAGACTATAGCATATGCTGGTCGTATGAATTTAAGAAAATATATAGTAATTAAAGAACTGGATCAAAGCCTTTTTGAACACTAGAGCCAAAAAAGGGTTATGACTTTGAATCTGAAATAAAACATGTAACTCTCTGATTTTGTATATAGCTATTAAGCTTTATTTTCTTCTAGCTTATCTGTCTCAAAATTGACCTTATTAAAGCTAGAGATTCGGCAATTTCCAGAAGTTCCTTTGTATCCTATCTGGCTTTTGTCTGCATTTGCTTTGACTTTTACAACCTTAGTGCTAAACTTATAAACCAAAGTTCCCATCAAGGACACAAGAGCAAACTACAGAGTAGCATTATATGCAGTGGTGGAAAGGATGTAAGACACTTGTCATCAGAAACTCCTTGGCAGCTGTCACATGCCTTACAAAGGAAATAAACTCAGTTTTAAACTAACTGGGCTATTTCTTGTTAATGGGCCAACTTTGTATCATTACTTAAAGTTGACAGACATTCAAAGGAGAGAAGCAGCAGTTCTTAAGTGTTAAAGGGAATGGCCAAGAGCTACTTTGGTGTCACATTAACATTTGATGAGTGGGAAAGAGAAAAGTACAACCAATTTTTGTGTACAGAATCACCTACTTATTTCTGTATATCCAGGATTGAGACGACAGCAGGTAAGGAGGGGCTGGTGCTCATGCTTTTGTATGCATTGGTACTTAAGTGACTTGCAGAGTCCATCAGGCTGTGCTGTATGTCATACACAACTGGTGTGTGCCAAATACTCACAGCTGTATCCCTTCATATGGATATCCATTTCTTGTTTTAAAAGCTAATTCCACTGCCTGAGTATTTTGAGATCCAGCTGATACTTAATGGGAAATCTGATGATATTTGTTAAAAGCTATGGTGTTTCTTTCTGTCAGGTTCTGAAGAAAGTGTCCAAATACATTCAAGAGCAGAATGAGAAGATATATGCTCCCCAAGGCCTCCTCCTGACAGATCCCATTGAGAGAGGACTTCGAGTTGTATCTTTTTTGTCCAGATCATAAGGTCTAAATATCTATAAAAAGAAAATTTTGATGGTACAACTAGAGAGAATTTAACTCCCTTCTCTTGTATTTGCCCTGGGAATCTTTTTTTTTTTTTTAATTTTATTTATTTATTTGACAGAGACAGCTAAAGCAGGAACACAAGCAGGGGTAGTGGGAGAGGGAGAAGCAGGCCTTCCGCCAAGCAGGGAGCCCGATGTAGGGCTTGATCCCAAGACCTGGGATCATGACCTGAGCCGAAGGCAGACGCTTAACGACTGAGCCACCCAGGCGCCCCTGCCCTGGGAATCTTCTGTGTGAATTGCATACCTACCACAAGCTCCTATCTCCCAACATTTTTCTTAAAGCACATCTCCTTCCTTTGCGTTGTGCAGGTCTCCAGATTGTTTAATATTCTGGTTACTGTCTTTCTTGGTGGTTCTGAGGGCATCTTGTAGTAATAATGAGGGTGGCATGAGTAATGCATTTCAGCTGCAGAAACTCTGAACCTAAAGCCTCTTTGAAATGCATAAACTCATAATGTGTGGTGAGACTTGTCATCCAAATGAATTGCAGTTCCATGGGTTCATCTGACTGGTTGAAATCAGTTACAGCTGCCAGATGTATAATTTCATTACCTTTGACATACTGTGCATATTTTTAGAGGCAGTAAGCTTTGAAACTCACTAAGTGAATTTGGTAAATAGAATTGCAAAAAAAACTAATTTAGCTTGATAACTGGAGTAATGAGTAAAATAAATTTTTTTTAAAAACCTAGGTCAGATAATCCCAGGCCTTCCGGCTGATAATAATTTCAGCAGTTTTATTATACTCTGCAGCAGTGGTTCTTAAACTTTTAGAGGTCATAAACCCTCTCCCAGGAAAAAGTTTGCACATAATTACAGGGCATTTTAAACCCTTGAATTCATTACCTTCTTCAATTCTCAGCTAACAACCCCCTAGTTCTACAATATAGCATCTTTTTCAGAATTTTTTTTTTCCAAAAAATAAATAATGTTTTGGGGGGGGGAGGGGAATTACAGGTAGATTACTACAGGCAATTATATTTCTTAAAGTTTTTTGCAAGGTGGAGAGAGCATCATGTTTAACTTAAGTAGGAGAAATTCTTAATAAAAAAATGAGCAAAAGGAAATTGAAAGCAAAGTGTGTGTGGATCGTACACATCATCTTGCCACAGTCCCCTCTTACGTGTTCCATTCTCCAGTGTGTTTTCTTAACAGCTATGCTGTTTAGATTGAAATCACCATTTATGAAGACAGAGGCATGAGCAGTGGAAGATAAACCATAGAATTAAAGGTAAGAAAAAATTACATGGTTTATATGTAGTTTTTATCATATGTAGCACGGGTGAATTTTCTTCCCTGCATGGTAAATAAATCGTTAGGTAACGGCATATTCTCTGTATTGGCTTGAGATTTAAAATGTGTATTTAACCCAAAGTTCTATTCAGTGATCTAGAATTTTTTTTTTTTTTAAGATTTTTATTTATTTATTCATGAGAGACAGAGAGAGAGGCAGAGGGAGAAGCAGGCCCCCAAGGAGCAGAGAGCCCGATGCAGGACTTGATCCCAGGACCCTGGGATCATGACCTGAGCCGAAGGCAGACGCTTAACCATCTGAGCCACCCAGGTGCCCCGTCAGTGATCTAGAATTTAATCCTGATTTTTCCCCTCTGTATTGTTTTCAGACTGTTTTGTTGTTACTTTGTTTTGGCAGATGTTTTTTCAGGGGAGGAGGTCTTGTTTTAATATTTCAGAGCAATCTTAGGCATTTTGCATATAAAAATCATTTTGGATTTTGCATATAAAAATCATTTCAGCGATTGCCCTGCCTGTATGATGAATGGCTTTAATAACGAAAGAAACATTTCAGAGTGGAGGGGGAGATTTTGAATATTTCATTTATTTAAGTGGCTTCATTGCCCTGTAGAAGAAAACTTACCCTGGTGGTTAAAACCATAAATTTAATTCTTTTGTTTAGAACATTTATGTTCTTCTATATCCACATAATGACCTTGAAGAAGTGAGAAACAAATAGTTAATACTGATAGTGTAGACGCAGAATCATGTGGAAACCATAGTCCATTAGCACAGGCTTCTAAGTAACAGAAAATCGTACTGCACTGTTTCTGCCGATTCCAGTCATTTACACTTTCTACCGAGAGTGTTCTGCTGCTGTACTTTCCTACGTGACTGTTTGCAGGTATTTGTCACTGACAGGCAGCACAGACACAGATTCTGCCAAAGCAGACCTCCTCCTCCTTCCCGGGGCAACAGTAATAATAACTGCCATTTTGAGGACACCTGCTCTGTGCCAGGTGTTCTACAAATGGTATGTCTCATTCTTACAAAAAGTGTGCGGAGTATTTCCTCCATTTTAGAGATGAGCAAACTGAGGTACAAACAGATGAAATGGTGTTCTCAAAGTCATACAGTTTAACACATTTTGGGATACGAACCCAAGTTGGATGGACCACAAACCCCGTTTTGTGGACCACAAACCCATACTTCCTATAAGTACTTGCAGCAGCAGCAAACATGGGGAGAGGGAAGAGTTCATCAGATTCAGATTATTCTAAGTGTTTATCATCCCCTTTTCTTTTTCAAGACTTTCTTAAAAGATACATTTTGTCTGCCCCGTACAATTTATCAAATCCTATAAACCAACATTCCAAAGCTGCTGTCTTGTAGCACTAGTGAAAGTGTCACCTGAATTCTTTGACTTTGAAAGCCAAAAATCTAAATCATGATATCCTCTGCCATGTGTTTTCTTTTCTTTAAAAAGGTCTTGTTTGGGGGGCGCCTGGGTGGCTCAGATGGTTAAGCGTCTGCCTTCGGCTCAGGTCATGATCCCAGGGTCCTGGGATCGAGTCCCGCATCGGGCTCTCTGCTCCTTGGGAGCCTGCTTCTCCCTCTGCCTCTCTCTCTCTCTGTCTCTCATGAATAAATAAATAAAAGTCTTTAAAAAAAAAAAAAAAAAAAGGTCTTGTTTGGGAACACTTAGTGTTACTTGGTCATGTACAGTTTCCCAAACTGACACTTCTCAGTGGAGCAACCAGGAGCCTTAATGTGTGGTTTTGTTATGTGCCATTGCAATAAGTTTGTTTTATCAATTGCAGCTGCGTTGACTTGGCACAACCCATTTGTCATGACTCATTTTGCAGCTATTATTGCTAACTGTAATGTTTTTCTGAGGTGGTGTGGGGTTTTGAGCAAATACACACCAGAGACTAATCTATCAATAGTCAGGTAACTGTGAAATTTTGAAATGGGAAAGATTTACATTAAGAACTTCTGGATAGTTTCATGAATGCAAATATTTCTGTTCAATTTAGAGCTGTGTGTTCCTCAGGCACAGGATCTAGTGTGGGCGGAAGTCTTGGAGGAGGGGGAGAAACTGTAAGAATAATTAATTCAGCTCTGTGGTTTTTCTTAAGTCTCTAAGGTTTCTGCAGGTTGAACTATTACATGAGAGTTAATGATTTAACCAAAAATACACAAATCATGCAGATGGCCTTTATTAAAAATGTTTAAAATAGCTCTATTAAAGACTGATGGTGTTTTCTCTTTGGATTGTCTTTTTTATTTAAAAATTGGAACATGTCATTACCCGGTCACAATAAATGAGTGCTGAGGAAAATAGCCAACTTTTGTGGGTGCTCATTATGTGCCTGCACTGTTCTAAATGCTTAGTACTGATCATCACAGCGGCCCAACAAGGTACGTACTGTTATCGCAGTTTTCTCAGATGAGGAGAGTCAGGCGCAGAGAACCCAAGTTACTTGTCTAAGGCTGAAGACTAGTAGGTAGCAGTCGAGGTGGCCTGGCCCCAGATTCGCCACTTCAGCCTGTGCTGTGCTACCTGCCTCTTGTGACAGGATCGTTCAGAGACTGAAATATCCAGGGCTTGCATTTCTAGACTGTTGAGCTATGTCCTCACTTGTCAGTTAGTACAGATCCAAGTATTCTATTAGAACTAGCCCACTTATGAGGAGCTCCTATGAGCTGGTGTAGGAGAGATGTTGTAGAGGTTATTTTAGCATCCCTTTCTAAAACTTCTTTTTGCATCTAACTGCAGATCCCACCTCCAGCTGGGACCCTCATCTATCCACTGGCCAATTGCAGAGTGTCCCCTACCTCCTCTCCAGAGCATCATTCCTTTGTATCTGCTGCCAGAGCCACGGTGCCATTTACTCCAAGGACTAACTTTCTAAAATTCCACACCTGGAGTGACCTCTAGTCGCTCAGCATCCACTTTGTGTCTCCAAATTGTGTAGGACTCTGTAATCTTTTGATTAGTTTCTGAGAAAACACAATGATGCATTTCACTTCTTTTATTCAGAGCCATTAATAAAATAGGCCGTTGGTTAGCCCAACACAAAGTTTCTTTCTTATCTGCCACCAGTACCAGTGGTTCTCTTCATTCCTTGGGCCAGCTTCCCAGGTGGCTCTCGACTTCCAAGTCATATCTCAGCCAGTATTCAGTCTTATCTCCCCGAAATTCATAAAATGCTATTCTCCAGGATTTTGGTGAAAGGTAGGCTGTGTCTGTGGTTTTGCTAATGCATCTCCCAGATTTCGAAGAACTACCAGTTTTGCCATGACTAAAATCTTAAAGATCTGTTTCTGTTCAGTTTCTCAAACTGAAACTCATTGGAAAAATAATGTATAATGTTATTTGTTTTATGATAGCAATTATTCCTAATTAAAGCAGTATTTAATGCAATTTCCAGTTATTTTTCTTTGGAGAATTTTGTTATTATTGCATTACCTTGAATGTTGGGAAGATGTAGTATGTGTTGCGTGTTCATTACAAAAATAAGTAAGCACAATAAAGTGGATGCTAAACCATCAAACACATAAATGTCCCTGCTGTGTCCCTGAATGTGTAATCAAGTATAATAAATATTTTAATTATAGTTTTGTTATAAATATAACTTATGAGAAAAAAATTTGATAGGAATAATACTGTATATTGCTAATTTTTAACTGTCCCTACTGGCAAATCTTATGATTCATAGACTTTCCTCATATACAGTATTCAGTGCACAGAAGTCTTATGATTGGTTCAAGTACAGTAAGTTCAGTGATTTCCAACTAAAACTTTCAAGTCTGAGTCAGTGTTTCTAGTTCTTTTGGCTGTATGTTCTTAGTATCCGGGTTTCTTATGCCCTTCCTTCATCTTTGGGGTTTGAGAGCACTGTTTTTGGGAGAAAGTTCAGAAATATATTAGGAAAGAATGAAACAGTTAAAAGTTTTACTTTCAGAGATACTGTAGGTGCTAATACTGGATTTAATCTTTCAGATTTAGTTTCTTTTATGGATCTGTTATTCAGTAAATCTCATTGGTCTGTGTAATATTTTATTTGTATAAAATTCCTTTGTTACTTTAGAGCCTGTAATAGTGTGTCTGTCTGCCTTTTAAACCTGTTGCAATAACTTTGCTGAAATAAGAACACATTAGTAAAACTTTTCTTAAACAAATGGTCTCTGTATCATATTTGGTGTGGTTTGGTAAAGTGATATGGCATTAAATTTCGCAGATAAACAACACTACTAGAATCGGTGCGGCTTAATATTTTCCAACAAACATCTTACACTCATCACACTTTCCAGTTTTTTACATGCTTTATCTCGTAAGAGGCAGATATGTTAGCTAAATAGATAAAAACCAAGAAATCATCCCTGAGAGTCAAAAATGTATTCAATTAAAGAAATAAAAGATTAGGATGTTTCATTAGGAATAAAATACCAGTTATTGTTACTACCTTGGATCATCTGATGACTCTTTTTTAAGATGAAGTGCATTAGTAGAGAATAACCACTTATAAAATATAGTCCATGTTCTGACTTTTGTGAGATTATTTTTCTTTATAAAATTTTCAGGGACGCCTGGGTGGCTCAGACGGTTAACCGTCTGCCTTCGGCTCAGGTCATGATCCCGGGGTCCTGGGATCAAGCCCCACATCGGGCTCCCTGCTCAACAGGGAGCCTGCTTCTCCCTCTCCCTCTGCTACTCCCCCTGCTTGTGCTCTCTCTGTCAAATAAAAAAAAAATCTTTTTAAAAAAAAAAATTTCAGCTTCTCTTTCCTACCCTATTTACACTGACAGTAAATGGTACTCATACAGAAGGTCATAAGACCCTGCGTGGCTCCTAGCATAAAGACATGGTTTCTCAAGAGTAACATGCTTTGTTTTTCGGGAGGTCAGAGTATTAGTGCTATATATGATTTATACACTGAACTCCCCTTCCCCTTGCCATGTGTCTCCTTCCCCACCCTAATCCTTCTAATTCCATGAGGGCAGAGGTTGTTTCTAGTTACCCTTGCATCTATCCCTAACCCAAGCATCATCCTTGCAGGGGACACATCAACTTAACACTCATATTTGCTAAGTGAGTAAGATACAGGCTGACGGGTCACTAGCAGAGTTACTTCACTACATCTTGATTAGTAAGGTGTTTAACTTCGTAAGATAGTGACTTGTATACTCCCCCTTGTAAAGTTCTAAGACTGGAAAGATATCTGTGGCTTAAACTCCATTAGAATAGACTTTTGCACAGAGATAACTACTCTTGAGGATTCCGGTGACCTTTTTCCTGTACATAGGAATTCCCAGGGTAAGGAAAGGAATTACATTTAAAAAAAAAATCTAAAGTACATAGATGTGTAAATAACGAGTAAGCCTCCAACTCATCCTTTGTCCTTTTTTTATTCTGTAGATCACTGACATTGCCAATAAGTGATCCCCATCCTCATCCGTGCTTGGTTGGAGGATAAACCAATAAATATAAGCATTACACAGTGACCCACTTTAATCTGCAAATGTGTAAGGTGTGAAGGATTTTATTCTTCTCCCACCAAAGCTATAGTGAGTGGTTTTACAACAGTACTCCACAGTACTCAAAACTTGGAAAATGTACAAGATAGCAAATATGTACAGTGAATTGTGAATGCCAAAATGTAGGTTCTGTGCCCCCTAAGTTCGAGGATAGTTTGCTTCAAAATGAATAAACATAGAATTACATGACTATAAAAAAGGCTATAGCTCTTCTTGTCTTACATCCCAAGTTCTTATATATTTCAAATGGTGCAGATGTGAGGTTCTGTGAAATTCTGCCTACAAGCCCTGTAGAAATTGAATGCCTACTTTTAAAAAAAAAAAAAAACCTCCACTTTGCAAAAAGAAATAATTTTATGAATTCAGGCACAATCAAAGATTTTGGTTAAGGGTCATTGTCAAAATGAGTTTATGCCAGCAGAATTTTCTGATTTTTTAAAAAGAGCATCTGAGCAATATAAGTGTTTATTGACCTTGTAAGAACTTAACTTTGTGCTGTCACTTTTTTTATGTGAAATCTTTAACCATCAGAACCATAAAGGATCTTGCCTTTGAAGAATTTATTTCTTTTGTTTCAGCTACAAAGATTTAAAAAAAAAAAAAAAGTGGCGGGTCACCTGGGTGGCTCAGGCAGTTAAGTGTATGACTCTTGGTTTCGGCTCAGGTTGCGATCTCAGGGGTCATGAAATCAAGCCTCATGTCAGGCTCTGCACACAGCGGGGAGTCTGCTTGAGGCTCTCCTTCCTCTGCCCCTCCCACTCATGCTCGCTGTCTCTCTAAAATAAAATAAATCTTTAAAAAAAGGGGGGGGAGGCTAAAAATCAGTTCATTGGCTGCCAAATCTGTCGTTCTTGATCTTAATGTTTTTGTTCTTATATATTATATTTTCTTACCTCATATTTTCACAGACCTATTGCCAGGAAATGAACATAATAATTTGTATTCAAAATGTTTTGGCAATTAGTCTTCTGGGAACAACCAAATGCCAAACAACATAACTGTAGAAGCTCAGATTCTGTGATATACAAGGACTCAGAAACAGATGTAATGTGACCTTTTCTTCCCAATTAAAGGATTGCTGGGCCCATTTGCATATCTTTGTGCATCTCATACAACGCACAAATATTTTATTTAGTCCAATTCCTAATTTCTTAGATGTTTGAAGGATTATGTGCTTGAAAAAGCAACATTATTATAGATGTGACTATCTACTTTTAAAATGAGTGATGCTTCAGTTAAACAATTAGGAAAGGAAAGGCCTAACAGCATGTTGTGGGCATTTTTAATATTGCAGAAAAAGATCTTCACTTAACGTCTAATGATATGGAGGGACTACATCAAGATGGGAAAAATCACCTTTTTAAGTAACCAGAATTCCCAACAGGAACCATATTGACAGAAACTTTACCAACCCCTGATGGCAAGAGCTACACATTAAAAATAATCAGATCCTTGATAGAGACTCTGAGAAAACTCTGAGGGGGAAAGAAAGTTGCTTGTGTACATTGATTTCTATTCCCAAGTACTATGTAGGTTTTGAAGTGACCACAATTTTTCTACTTATCAAGGTAATGTGCAGTGTCAGGATAATACTGCAGCTGCATATTAACTCTATGTAACAGTTAAAGGCAGAAAGTAAAAATCCCTCTGGGACTGGAGGAAGAATTTAGGGTAAAATTTGGTCTAATCAATTCATTCTACAGACAGGCTTATTAAGAACTTAAAAAATTATTTGCCTAAGTCCTAATAAGGTTTTTTTATGGAACTTGCATGCTGATTCTAGAAAAAGTGAAGAGACCTGCCCTACAACTAGCAAAATAGATGAAGTTGTAATGCTTAACATGGGGCATTGGTATGAGGATTAGCTCACGGAATAATGGAACAGAATAGAGACTGAGATATGCAGACTTAGGCTTGTCCAGTTGCCTGTCCTCTTGCCCCTCCAGAGCCTTTCTCCTCCATGTGCAACTTTAGGTTCTAGAAAACTGATCTCTGCAGACGGCCTCCACCAGGTTCCCTTGGCCTGTGGCTTCCAGTAGGATTCAGCCAATGGGAGAAATGACTGAGCAGGAAATCTGAGCATGGTACACTGATTCATGGGAGCGGCCTAGCTGGCCATCTGCTTAGAGACCTGGGAGGACAAAAGTGAAAGGCTGGTGAAGAGTAGAGGAATGCTCTGTGGAAGAACCTCCAGGAACAGACTCCAGAGTGTAAAGAAATCCATATGCCATGTGAATGCCCATGAGATAGCACCCCCTGCAGAGAGGGTCTCACTGTGGAAAGTTCTCTGATGTCAGTCAGCCTCTTCCCAGCCCCCCTGATGCTTGCTCATTGGGACCATGTCAAATGGTCATGGCAGCAAGGATGGAGGCTACACGTGACTCAACAGCATCGACTTCCGCTCATTATGATGGATCTGGCTACTGCCACTGCCCAGTGCCCAAATGGCCAACAGAGGCCACTGCTAAGCCCCCAAGGTGGCACTATTCTCCAGAGGGGGTTTTGATGAGAACAAACTGGACATTTTAATTACTGAACGGGCACTGTGTTTTGTGACTTATAAAGATCATGGGACTTTTTTTTTTCAACCGAAGAGTGACAAAAATAATCATGGACCTTCCTCAGTTTTCATCCAGGATGGGGAAGAACTATACCCACCCAACAAATCAATGTAAAGGGACAAAATAAATTGGAGACAAAAATAAAGTTGCTTTACGATTACATTCCATGAGTTCTCCTAACTGTTACACATACACACAATTTGTATATTATTATCATATCATTTTTGGATACATGCATCTATGGTAAAATACGTCCATCTGCCTGGGAACAATGAACACTAAGTTGACTGTAGCTGGTGGTTACCTGTAGAGAGGGAGGAAAGAGGATGGGGTCAGAAAGAGGAGCACAGAGCTTAGATTGAATTTGTAATATTAAATGGCTTTTTATTTTCTATACATTTTCAAATTTAAAAAATTTTATTACAAAAACAAGCACCTATATATGTCCATACTATATCTAAGTATTATACACACCAGTTAGCATCTTCAATGTCATTATGGGCTTTGATAATTTGGACACGCCCCCTCGGATTTCACTCAGGTCTCTATTTGCAATTTCCTCTAAGGGTTCAGGCCTATTTGTCTCGTTGGTTTCACTATCAAGAAGCACTAACCTCTGAGTTCTGCTACTTCTAAATATACCAAAAAAGTGAAAAATATGGACAAAGGGCTTATAGATATGTGAGTAGCCCTTTTAAAATAAATGAATTAAACTTCTAGCCTAGAAGCAGCATAGAGCCAAGGGTAAAGTTCAGGGTCCAGCTGAATTTCTCATGTAAACATGTTGAAGATGAGAGAAAGAGAAGCTAACTAGGAAACTTATGATCTCACTTCCCCATAAACAGGGATAAGTCCAAAGTCACTTCAGCCTTCCCAGAGCTCCACGGGTCACATCCAAAGCTTACTGACCCTAACAAGTTGGCAACGCATAGAATGATAATGATAACGCTCACAGCAAGATCAGCAAGTGGCCCAAAGCTTCTGGTTCTTGTCTCCAAAAATATCAACAGTTAACACAATTTCATGACCAGATTTCAGTATTTCCAGCTGAAAACATTTTCATAACTAAACTGGACATAACAGAAACTGACAATTTCGTGGGGTTTATCACTGTGGGATATTCTAAAGGTAGAATTATTACATTATCTGCTCTAGCTAATTTAGTAGTAAAATACCCAGATAATGTTCTGGGACATGGAACCCAGTTAAAAATTATCTATTCTCCAGTCTTCTCATAGAGGATGAATACTAAACTCAATTAAAATGATTAGCTCACCAAAAAGAAACCTGTAAGAAGTGTTTAAATGAAAAAACCTAGACAAAATGCCAGAAGCTTTTAAGATGTGACAGATTTTTAAATTTCACATTTTTATATTAATCCAGGCCTCTTATTCCTTATTATTTTAAGCACTGACATCTCGAGAGATGTTTAATTTATACATGCTCCATATAAAAAATAAGAGAATGGTAATAATGACAATATAATTCCATCTCTGTAACTTGAACCAGAAAGTTTGGAACTTAAAGTTTTAAAATAAATCTTCATTTATCTTGTCATCTCAGGGAAAATGATGCCCATATACAGATGAGTCTCAATTGTATTCTAAGAGTTGTCCCTACACAGAAAAATTACTTCAATAAACTTTACTCTGAAGTGGAATGACCCATTTTGTTAGTTATATGAAGTTCTCAACACGGTGCCATGTCTATGATCCATTAACACCAAAAAAGGTAAGGCATTAAAATGAAAACCAGTGAATGGAATTTTGATATAGGGTGGACTCGATCAAGACTACCCTCTAAGCCTCTTCCTATGACCATAATCAAACCTTTACCTGTGGCTACATACTTAAAAACAAGAAAGAGCACTGTCCCAAACTGTAAGTACTTAGAAATACTGAGTTTGGCCTGGTTTTCATTTAGACCTAAAGACAATTCCCTAAATTACATGGACCCTAATAAACATGACCTGCCAGCACTTAGATGCCCCTGACATAAAGTCACATGAATTTTTTGATGGAAAGACCACATTTCTCTTTGCTGACTCATCCAGAAAATAATTAAGAAAACAGTTTTCTGTAACCTGCTAAATGGCCATAGTTTTTCAGAAGATAAATTACATTTTTTAGAAAAGGAAAAGGCGTGATCAATACAGTTTTTGTTTCTCTTCACAGTGTTGCCCACTCATCTCTCCTGGAATTCATTCACGCTTCCTGTCACATGTCACCTCCTCAGGGAAGCCGCTATAGGCTGAATGACTGCATCCCCTCAAAATTCATATATTAAAATCCTAGAGCCCTAGTCCCTGTTCAAAGCCCTCATGAATGAGATCAGTGCCCTTATACAAGCAGCCCAGAAAGCTCCTTTGCCCCTTCTACCACGTGAGCTTACAACGAAAAGACAGCCTTCTAGGAAGTGGGTGCTCACCAGACACTGACTCTGTCGGCACCACGATCTGGGACATCTCAGTCTCCATAACTGTGAAATATAAGTTTCTGCTGTTTAGAAGCCACAGAGTCTGTGGTATTTTATTATAGCAGCCCAAATGGACTAAGACAGATGCCTACTGCAACCTTCTAAAATGTCCCCACCTGCAACATTCTGTTACCCAGCTTTATTTTATACCACCTGACAAATAATTATTTGTTTATTGTCTATCTCCCATCAGAGTCTGTGTTTTCTATTCACTGCTTTTTCTTTAGCACTTAGACAGAGCCTAGATGCTCAAGACATATTTGTTGAATGAAGAAATAAATGCACGCATGAATGATGGGCGCTGTGATGGATTTGAGGGTTACTTTCGGGGAATGCACAACCTAATGGAAGGAACAGACACATAAAATGTGCAATATAGCATGATAATTGTTATACCAGAAGAGTATAAGGCATATGGGTGACCTAAAGAAGGGGTGGATAGATTAGGGATGCTGTCACAGAGGAAGAGTTACTTCAGCTGGGTCTTGAAGGATGCAGAAGAGTTCATTGGGTAAGGAGAAATAAAGAAAAGCCTAGAAAGAGGGAATAGCATGTGCAAAGGAGACAAAATCCCTCATGTCCTTGAGTAGTTCAAAAGGAGTGGAGCAAAGAGGGTGTAAGGGAGGAAGATCTATACTACAAGAAAATCAGCAGCACTGTTCTCCAAGAGAGTGACTAAAATCACACCAGTGCCTGCTAGCCTCCCTGCTTCTCTCCAGGGAATCTTCATTGTCCTGCACCTCCAGCGCAGGTGTCTAGGCCTAAGAGCAACGAGTTGCTAGCCTACGGGTGTTCTGCTCACTCTCTTCTAAGGAAAATGTCAAGAGTGCAAAATAGCAGAATAGAAAACCCAGAAATAAACCCACAACTATATGGTCAATTGATCTTCTACAAAGCAGGAAAGAACATGCAATGGGAAAAAGAAATCTCTTCAACAAATGGTGTTGGGAAAACTGGACAGCCACATGTCAAAGAATGAAACTGACCACTTTCTGTCACCACACACAAAAATAAATTTAAAATGGATGCAAGACCTAAATGTGAGACATGAAACCATCAAAATCCTAGAAGAGAGCACAGACACAATAACTTCTTTGACATCGGCCACAGCAACTTCTTTCAAGATAGGTCTCCTAAGGCAAGGGAAACAAAAGCAAAAATAAAATACTGGGACTATATAAAAATAAAAAGCTTCTACACAGCAAAGGGAACAATCAACAAAACTAAAAGGAAACCTACGGAGTAGAAGATATTTGCAAATGACATATCCAATAAAGTGCTAGTATACAAAATAGAGAGAGAACTGAGACAACTCAACACCCAAAAAGCCCCAGATAATCCAATTTAAAAATGGGCAGAAGACATGAACAGACTTTTTCCAAAAAAGACACACAGAGGCCAACAGACACTAAAAAGATGCTCATCATCACTTACCGTCTGGGAAATGCAAATCAAAACTACAATGAGATATCACCCCACACCTTTCAGAATGGCTAAGATCAACAACACAAGAAACAACAGGTTTTGATGAGGATGTGGAGAAAAAGGAACCCTCATGCACTGTTGGTGGGAATGCAAACTGCTGCAGCCACTGTGGAAAACAGCATGGAGTTTCCTCAGAAAGTTAAAAATAGAACTACCCTACAGTCCAGCAATCACACTGCCAGGGCTTTACCCAAAGAATATAAGAACACAAATCCAAAGGGATACATGCATCCCTATGTTTATAGCAGCATTATTTACAATAGCCAAGATATGGAAGCAGTCCAAGTGTCCATCAATTGATGAATGGATCAAGAAGATATGATATATATATATCACATCTGAATACTATTCAGCCATAGAAAAGAATGACATATTGCCATTTACAACAACATGAATGGAGCTAGAGAGTATTATGCTAAGTGAAATAAGTCAGTCAGGAAATGACAAATACCATATAATTTCACTCATAGGCAGAATATAAGAAACAAAACAAACGAACAAAGGGGAAAGAGAGAGAGAGAGAAACCAAGAAACAGACTTAAACCGTAGAGAACAAACCAATGGTTTACCAGAGGGCAGATGAGTGGGGGGATGGGTGAAATAGGTGATGGGGATTCAGGAGTATGCTTGGTGTGATGAGCACAGGATGATGTATGGAAGTGTAGAATCACTATATTGTGCACCTGAAACTAATATAACACTGTATCTTAACTATCTGGAATTTAAATAAAAACTTTTTTAAAAGAGTGTAAAATAGGGACACTGAAATGAAAGGTCATCATCTTACGCTTTGCTTGAGGAGTCAGCAGCCTCTGACCAGGATCAGCACCTCTGCTGCCTTAGGGACAAAGTTGAGGCAGGGGGGTCAGGAGGGAGATGGCCTCTACCGGTCTTTGCTCAGGCTTGGGAAGCTTGTGTTCAAGCTGAAATTTGGAGCCACATGATCTCTTTCCTGGGTCCACTCTCCCTCCAGAAGATTAGTACCCATCCATAGCAATCTGCCTCTTCTTTGATATTCTGAGGCTGATTCTATAGTCATGAAAAAAACATCCTCCCATTAACCACGAGGAAACAAAGCACAGAGGTGAAAGTAGGAGTTATGTGTCTGTGCCAGAAACGAGGAATACATTAGGACCAAACTAAAGGAAGAGAGTCACACCATGTTGCTACAGGGGAGGGCACAGACAAGACGGAGAACATGGCACTGACGGTTTGTGCATGCTTGAACTATATTGTAAATTGTTTATTACCAATCATATAATTTGCTGTTACCTGTTAAAACTCTTGAAACCGTGATCTCAAAAGTTAGAAAAGAAGAACTTAGAAGAGATTTGAAAAGCGTCTATCTTTGCTGGAAACATTTCTGTGTTAATTTAATGTGCTTGAAATCAAAAAGCGTACAGGATGAGGAAAGAAATCTGAGGGGGGGGGGAGGAATTCAGATTACCCTGAATTGCCCAGATCTTACATTTGCCAGGGAGATCCAAAGCAGACCCTGGCCTCCGGAGTTTTCCAGCATCTGCCCATACAAGCACATATGGGGTTTTACCATTGGCTAGAAAAACACTTGTAAGTTCACCCATCAATAGCTTTCCTTGAGCGGCTAAGGAAACATCCTAACAGCACTTCTCTGTACTCTTCCTTAATAATGCAAGTTGCCTAAAAATGCTTACCTTCCTATCCTTAGTCCAAGTTGTCATTCATTCAGAACAACTGGGAGTTCAACTTCACTTAATATACTCCCCAAAACATAAGGCTCTGCTTCTCAGGGCAAGGAGACCAAGAATGTGATGGAATTTAGAGGAAGGAAACAGCGAGGAACAGCTGTTGACCAAATGAACAAGGGCAGGGATGATATGAGAACAATAATGATAGTATGACCTTGTATTTCAAAAGCACCTTTCGGCAAAAGGCTCGAAGTACTGTGTAGATTATGCAGATTTTGTCTCTTAATCCTCGGTGATCGAAAAAAAATTAGATTCATTCTTATTAACGTGTATTTCCATAGCTACCCACAAATATTTTGGCTGTTTCTATTTGCTGTGTCTGTAAGTGCAATTAATTTCTTCATTGAGCAGTATCGGGAAATCCCATTAACTTCTCAGCTTCTTCAGTTGCACAGGGTGATGTTTTCCGTAACGTCGGGCAGTAGCTTTTCTCTTCTTTTGCCATGTTTCTGGCTTCACTGTACTTTGTTGTACTTGTCTGAGTCCAGGTTAGCATGTGTGTCTTGCCCTTTCAATCATCAGAACTTGCCTACAAACTCTGCCCCGCAGTTCCATTCACCACCATCAAACTTGCACCCTCCTGATATCATAACCTCTGTGATTCTCTTCTATGTGACTGTTTTAATGAATGGCATTCCATTTACATGGCTGTGTAGTCATTTTTTTAAAATTTCTTGACAACAGGTACACATCAACCTGATTTTTCTCTTCATTCTCCATAATGTAACTTAAGACACGTCTTTTCTCCCACCTTCCTGAACTTGACAGTGCCATGTGACCAACAGCTTCATCACAGGTTTCTCCCCAGGTAGTTCTATATATTCTGTCTGGACATCTCCTTAAATCCTCCTTTTTTACGTAGTAGAAGTCTTTCTCTAAAAATTCGTTTTAGTCTAATGTGGTTTCGTCTGATGCATATTAGTTGGAATCAAAGATCTTAGAAGTGAAAGAGGGCCCCTCGATTTTTTATCTATCCCTCTGCCTTTAAGAAGATACATACTGCTTTCACGAACAGGTGGCCCCACTGAAGTCCAGAGAAGGGACTTGTTTATGGCCACACCTCTATTAAGGAAGCAGAAGCTGGACCCCTGCTCCCCAGTTGAGGAACAGTGGGAGACTGGAAAAGGCAGTTGGCCCTGGAGAAGGGAAGTCTCTGAGTCGGTAAAGTAATCAATTGGTACCTGGATGGAGAAGTTACCAGTGCTTGGACTCAAATCTATAACACTTAAGGAATATTAATAACAACCACTGAAGAGCTATGTAGGAATGAAAATTACGGAAGAATGGAATTATGCTCAACAACTAATGTTCCAATCATCTAATGTTCCGATAATCTAATGCTGCACAACAAACTACCCCAAAACTTAGGGGTTTCAAACAATATTTTGCTCACAAATCTGCAATCCAGGCAGAGCTCTGCAGGGACAACTCATCTCCACTCCCTCCAGGTTAGCTGGGATTGCTCACAGTCTGAGAGTTAGAATCATCTGAAGGCCTACTCAACTCAGACATGTGGAGGACAGAATATGGGGCTGCCAGGGCTCCATCCAGAGACATCACTCTGTACCTCCATGTGACTTCTCCATATGGACCTTTCAGCATGGCAGCGGCAGGATAGTCAAACTTCTTACATAGAAGCTCATTGCTCCCAAGGGATGTAGCTCAAGAAAGAGAGTCAGGTGGAAGCCTTTTATGAAGTCATACAGCATCACTTCTGCCACATTCTCCTGGGCAAGGCGATTACAAAGTGCCGTTGAAAACCGACCTCTGTGCTCTGGGGCCAAAGTATGTACCACGAAGACAGATTTTACACATAGTAATAAACTTTGCCAGGCAAAAGAGGCTGCAGCAGGCTAATGCCTCCAGGACTGCAAACCCACCCACAGTAAAAGGCTGAGGGGTTTTATAAGAAAAAACAGGATCTGGGTGGTTTCAGTAGGAAACTGGTACTTGCTGCCAGCCGCGTTCGTTATGTCTTCAAGCTGGTCTCATGACTAGCGCTGGCCATCCCTGCCTTGTTACTACATATACACTGAGATCATCGAGATGTCAATATTGACACCGCATTCTTGGAACAAAGGATTCTACAGAAAAATAAGTGAAAGGGAGGAGGAGGCTCCAAGAATTAGGAAGAGAAACGTCTGTTTAGTTTGATGTCAAGCCTTGCTGAAGCACTAGTGTGTCCATCTTGATTTCCAGCCCTCTTTATGTTTCTATAGCGGTTTCAGAATGTCTTCCCAGAGGCAAGGATATAGACACCCCCTCTCTCGATGGATGAGTGTCAACATCATATTGCAAGAAGAGTACATGGGATGAGATCTATATCAGAGCAGCTGTCTTTGGAAAACACAATCTGCCACAACTGAAAACCACGGGATTACCAAACCATTGAAACAGCCCTTGAAAAGGCCATCCGTTTGTCACTAACAAAACTCATTCTGCAAGATGAGCTCAAACGTAATTGTCCCATCCTTTTGGAATTCCTCTTCGATGTCCCCCAGCTTCCATAGCCCTTCGTAAATATGCCCACTCTGCCATCAGGATGTTCTATTTTCAAAACATGATTGTAATCAGGCAGGTACTATCAACCTGTCAATTAGCCAAACTTCTTTTTCAAATCAATCAGTATAGCATAGGAAACATCACAATTTAAAAGAGTCTTCAGACTGATGGGGAAGTGACCCCTCAGGGGAGCCACAAGTGGTACTTTGCATAGAAAACAGAGCAGAGAGAAAACATCAGCAATTCTGAGAAAAACTGACATCAAAGAAAAAAAATATATATATATATACACATATATACGTATGTATTTGTCCTACATTAAAGGTAGAAGGTATAGCAGTACAGTAAACGTCAAAACAACCTTGAGAATGAAGCAGCTGGGATGGAAGCATAGCCTAAAGCAGTGTTCTCCAACCTCACCTGCATCAGAATCACTTGGAGAGCCTGTCGAAACACCCCCAGAGCTGCTGACCCAGCAGGTCTGGGTCGGGCCTGAGAATCTGCATTTCTCACGAGTTCCGGGACGCCGCTGTTTGTGGTCTGGCACCACGCTTTAAGAACCACTAGCCTAAAGGTTTTTAGACCTGGAAGTAGTGGCCACAGCTGAAGCCCTGGCAAGGATGAAGGAACCAGAAGCGCCACAAGAGTGGTGGGCGGGGAAGATGACCCACGGGACGGAAGTGGCCTGATTTTAACAGACCCCATTTCTCCTGTTGGTCCCCCTGCAGGCCCGAGCACGCTCCGGCCATTGCACCGCGAGCCCGTTCCCCGCCCAAGGCTGACTCCGCCGCGCCGCTGCAGCCGCGGTAGCGACGCGCCCCCTCCCGACCGTCCCGGGTAATGTCATCCGAGAACGCACCCTCAGGCGGCCGGCCGAGGTGGGCGGGGCTAACCTCCCTTCGTGAGGCTGTTGGGAGAACGGACCTCGGAGATCCGAGTCCCCGCCCCCGAGCCGTGATTGGTCAACGCCGCCCGAGCGCGGTGACGTGAGGCCGGGGCGGAAAGTTTGTTTGAAGAGCGCGAGAGCTGGCAAGTCCAGGGTCTGCTACGTCCGGGAAAGGCCTTAAGATTGTTCTGCTGCCAGGTGCTCCTTGGGAAACGGGGGCTGCTTCCTCACGACTTTTCGGTACTAGCTGCGTGTTACGTCGGAGTGCCTCTCTGCCTCCCTGGTGCTCAGGTGAGCGTCCGAGTGGAACCTCTGGTAGTGTGTGTGTTGGGGGAGGGGATTAATGTGCTCCTGGCCCCCAGACAGGAGAGGAGCGGGAGGAGTATGCTCTGTTTCCCCAGTGCTCCGAGGACAGCCTCTCGTTCCCACCACCCACCTTCTTAGCATTTGGGATCACTGGTCTGATGGTGCTGGGCCTCGTGGCTCTGGCTGATTAGTTCTCGCAACAAGTTAAAAGTACCTAATGTGAGTTAAGCACAGGTAATTATGTCCCAGTACTTACGAGTGCCGGGAACAAAGCAGATGCGTGATTCCTATTTGAACTGAAGTGAACACAGCCCCTAAGGAAAGGACTCTACCAGGAAGACAGGTATTACGTGGCGTGACAGATGCTCAGTCGAGGGGTATGGGGAAACACTTTTAAGGGGTGACCTCTTTGAAAAACTGATATCTGACCCACGTTTTGAAGGAAGAGGCAAAGAATTGAAAAGAATCAAAGCCTGTGAATTGACTGGCGACTGCTAGTGAGCCTCTACAACACCCGCGGTAGATAGACAGTTGCCTATTCTTGCAAATAAATGGAAACCACACTGCAGGGTATTGGTTCTTTTATTTTCATTAGGTACCGGTTTCAGAGAACATGACGGAGGAACTGGACCTCACAGGACAGGACTCTGATGTGGGTAGTGAAGAGGTGGTCCTAACTCCTGCAGAGCTCATTGAAAGACTGGAGCGGGTAAGCATTAATAATAGTGGTTATTTCACAGAGTCATTGTGAGGGGTAAATGAGATAATATATGTAGAATGCTTGCTTAGCATATTAGACCCACGATAAGCACTCAGTGTTAACTATGAGGAGTAATAATCCTTACAACAACCCAATGAGGCAAGTATTACTGCCCAACATGAACCAAGTCTCTTTGACTCCAAAATATCTGCTCTTAATGTACTACACCTGCTGCCTTATTCTTGCCTTCTCTCTTTAACAGCCCCTTTCTGGAATTCTCTGTTTGTTACTCTAGTATTCTTCATTCTGTCCTACCATGCATGTCATCATGAGTGACAAAAGGAAGATAATTTTAAAATTATATCTTATATGATAATTCTTACTGTATGAGTAATTCTTCATTTGTATTTATAACACAGACCTTTCTGAAAAGCTGGTGAAAACTGGCCCTTTTTCCCAGAATAATGTATGTATACACACACATCCAGAAATTTTGCATGTAATTTCGGGAGATTCACAGACACCCTGAAATCTGCCCACCTAGTTTAAGAGCCTCTGCTTTATTAGGAAAGGATTCATGAAACAAAAGTCCTAAAGCACAAAGCATAAAGGAAAAAGTGGATACATTCAACTACGTTAAACTTGAGAACTTTTGTTTTTACACCTTGATGACAGTAAAAAGACATGCTGCAAAACTGGGAGAAAATATTTGCAATATTAGTATCCACACTATATAAACCAACTTTACAAACTACCCAGTAGAAAAAAATGAAGTCTTTTTTTTTTTTTTTTTTTTTTTTTAAGGTTTTATCCATTTGACAGAGAGAGACACAGTGAGAGAGGGAACACAAGCAGGGGGAGAGGGAGAGGGAGAAGCAGGCCTCCCGCCGAGCAGGGAGCCCGATGCGGGGCTCGATCCCAGGACCCCGGGATCATGACCCGAGCCGAAGGCAGACGCCCAACAACTGAGGTGTCTGCCTTCGGCTCGGGTCATGATCCCGAGCCGAAGGCAGGCGCCCAAAAAAATGAAGTCTTAACAGGCATCTCCCAGAAGTGGAAACCAGGATGGCTTACTGGCCATCATATGGAAAAGATGTTCAATCTTTTTAGTAATCAGGAACATAAAAATTTAAATCCCAAGGAGATACCACTTCATACCCATCAGATAGGCAAAAATGAAAAAGGTGAACAATATAAAGCAACATATAAATAAAACAACATAAAGGATTGTGGAGCCATTTGCACACTTGTTTACTCTGGTGAATTGGTATACTTTGAAAAATAATTTTGTTATTGTCTTATCAAGTTGAAGGCACACGTATCTTGTGTCCCAGGCTTTCTACTCCCAGTTACATACCCTAGAAAAAACTTCCAGGAGGCATGCACAAAATGTTCATAGTATTGCTTGCAACAGTTAAAAACCAAAAGTGACCCAAATATTTGTCAACAATAAAATAAAAATTACAATCTATACACACAATGAGAAAAAAAAACAGCAATAAAATGAATGAAAGATAGCTCCTGCAACAACATGGATGACTGTCAAGAGCATGGTGTAGAACAATAAAAAATAAGTTTCTGGGCGCCTGGGTGGCTCAGTTGGTTAAGCGACTGCCTTCGGCTCAGGTCATGATCCTGGAGTCCTGGGATCGAGTCCCACATCGGGCTCCCTGCTCGGCAGGGAGTCTGCTTCTCCCTCTGACCCTCCTTCCTCTCATGATCTCTGTCTCTCATTCTCTCTGTCTCAAATAAATAAATAAAATCTTAAAAAAAAAAAAAAAAAATAATAAGTTTCTGAAGAAACCACTTATGCTAAGCTCAAGCACTTGCAAAACTGTTCGAGGCAGAGCTCATGGCACATGCTGGTATGCTGCAGTGCGTCACAATGTTGACATCTGTCCTCTGGGACAGGGGGAGCCCCCAGACTGGTTGCCTCTCGTGGCCATGAGGGGCTCCTTGGAAGGCAGCACAGCCTCAGCTTGGCAGTGGGTGAGCAGGAGTTACATCTCGAGCCTGAAGCTCTGTTGCAGTGCCCTGAGTGCAGCCGAAGAGTTGGTCCATAGCCTGGACAGCTTCTGTGGCCGGAGCATAGCCTGAGGAGCCACCTGACAGGGCCCCTGATAATCACAGCTCCAGGAGCAGATAGAGGATACTCATGAATGCCTGTTAAAAAAATGATTTAAGGGGCGCCTGGGTGGCTCAGTCGTTAAGCGTCTGCCTTCGGCTCAGGTCATGGTCCCAGGGTCCTGGGATCGAGCCCCACATCGGGCTCCCTGCTCCGCGGGAAGCCTGCTTCTCCTTCTCCTACTCCCCCTGCTTGTGTTACCTCTCTCGCTGTGTGTCTCTCTGTCAAATAAATAAAATCTTTAAAAAAGAAATTTTTTTAAATGATTTAAAAGTTATTACCTACAGTGCAAAGTTTCTCACTTTAATAATTGTATTCGTTTGCTAAGGCTGTATAATGAAGCATCACAGACTGGGTGGATTAAACAACAGACATGTATTTTCTCAACTCTGGATGCTGGAAGTCTGAAATCAAGGTGCTAGCACCGTAGGTTTCTTCTGAGGCTTCTCTCTTGGGCTTGTAGATGGCCATGTTCTCCCTTGTCTTCACATGGTCTTCCATGTGTGTCTGTGTTCAAATTTCCTCCTCTTAGAAGGACACCAGTCTGGGGTGCCTGGGTGGCTCAGTCGTTAAGCATCTGCCTTCGGCTCAGGTCGTGATCCCAGGGTCCTGGGATGGAGCCCCGATTCGGCGGGCTCCCTGCTCAGCGGGAAGCCTGCTTCTCCCTCTCCCACTCCCCTTGCTTGTGTTCCCTCTCTCACTGTGTCTCTCTCTGTCAAACAAATAAAATCTTTAATTAAAAAAAAAAAGGAAGAAGAAGGAGGACACCAGTCATTGAATTAGAGCCCACCTAATGATCTCCTTTTAACTTAATTACCTCTTTAAAGACCCTGTTTCCAAATGCAGGCACATGTTGAGGTGCTAGGAATTAGGACTTCAACATACAAATTGGGAGTAGAGAGGAACACAGTTTAGCCCATAACAATGAACAGATTGTCATTAAAAATTTGGATCAGGAATCAGATGTAGCTATTTCAAGCATAGAACCTGATTATTTAAAAAAAAAAAAAAAAACCATGGATTTAAATGCAAGTTTCTCACTAAATATTTTGAAAACATTTTGTTTGAAAGTTTTATAATAATATAAATTTTTCCTAATGTTTTAAAATTTTTACCAAAATAATTTCATAATGTCAATGAGAGATCCCCCTCAAATCTACCCCATTTTACCCCAGTGTACCCAACAAGTGCTATCATTTTCTTTGAAATCACTGGGAATCATTATGTAGAAATACAAACAAATGTAGTGAGACTATAGAAAATTAAATACTAACATCAGGCTAATGATTACCTTTGAAGAAGGAGGAAGACACAGGGACTTTTAAAATAATGATAGGACTTGTTAAGTTATGTGTACACAGGGATTTATCTCTCTATTCATGTTATATGTAATAAATATTTCTGTACCTATTCAGTATTTAATAAGATCAGTTAAAAAGAAAAACTCCTGCTTTGTAAGTCCTCTATGACAGTTCAGTCTTTTCTCATTTGTAATGCTCCTTGAAAATACAGAATTTTCTTTCTCGTTAACTTTTACAGCACTAATATAGGAGCTTGAGCCCGTGGAAAAAAAATTTATGATAGTAGCAATACCTACTATTTAATAATATGTCTTCATGGTGATAATTGGAGACACAGAGACTCAAGGATGTTGAAAGGAATAAAGTGAGCCTGATTGCCATGTAATTCTGAGCTTTGCTTGAAACTAACTGTAATTGAAAGACAAGATTAGTTTTCGTCAGTCACCTGTGGATATTTCAGTTCTCTAAGCCTTGGTAATTTCTGAAATGTACCAAATATCTGGGCCTGAGTCATAAATTAAGGATTTAACCTCTTGTTCCAAAACTATTTAATAGTTGATCCTTTTATATTATGATCCTTTATACTCTTAGGCAGTTAGTAAATAATCTGTGTTTTCTCATTAATAAGATAAGGATAATTGTATCCATTCCTCTCATATTATAATAATGAATGAAAAAATATTTGTAAAGTACTCTAAGCTTCCCAAATGAGATGTGTAGATATAGGTTACTTCATCTCTCAAAATAGAAGGGTGCTGGTGCCCCCCTCGTGGGAAATGGCCCGTGAAGTCGTAGGAACGTGTTGATGCTATTTGGTGAAAGGTACTGTTTGAACACCAGGTGGTGTTGCTCTCACTAGTAGGCATCATACTGGCAACATTTTTTTTTTTTTTTAAATAAATGGTATTAGGGAACTGCAGAGGCAAACTGACAAAATTTTTGAAGTGAACAGTGATTTTTTTTGCAATTTTGGTTAAATATAAAATTGTAAGCACAGCCTTCCCACTAAAAGAAATAGAAAAGCCATCATAAACATAGCTTGTTTACAAAGCATTTCCAGTATTTCCAACTCATAGGCAAATAATTTTCTTTGCCGGAAATAGCTGTGATTTTCACGGGATATGTACGAACTCACAGGGTTATTTTGCTCCATTGTGAATGATACTGATATATATATATTTGGCGGGGGACATTGTGTTTTAGGCCTGGATGAATGAAAAGTTTGCCCCTGAGCTGCTGGAAAGCAAGTCTGAGATTGTAGAGTGTGTCATGGAACAGCTAGATCACATGGTAAGAGTTGCTTATCTCGGGATTACAAAGGAGGAGAACTTTAAAAGGGTTTTGTCAGCATAGTGAGAGGTTGAAGTATGATACCAAATCTGTTTTGTTTGGCCCAGCCTAATGGTTTTTTTTTAATATTGAATTAGTTACCTGCGTTTATAAAGCATGAGCATTCCTATGACTATCTGCACATCAGCTTCCCCTGAAAAGTCTAAAACCCTGTCAATACTGGGCCCATGTTTCTATTAGAGAACAGCTGACCAGAGCAGGGTAAGGGCCACCCCCTTTCATGTGCTCTGTTCCCCACAGTCCCTACCTACCCACCTTTCTCAGATAGCTTGCCTGCCTAGCCCCCATAGACGCTTGAGTTTGTGGCCTTTGGCTTAGATGGGCTGGGCTTAAGTCATTATTACCCTCAGAGTAGCTTTACAACATTGGTATTTTGCAGTTTCTCAATTGGTGATTTAACACTGCCCTTAGACATGTCTTCTGTCTGCTATATTATCTCCTTTACAATTGGGCTGGAGTTCTTCTAGGCCCTTCCCACTCACCATATTCAGATTCTATTCAGATGGTTGTTTTCTAAAAGTAAATGAGTATTGTTTGAACTTTTTATAATGAGGCTGTAGTTTTTTGGTTCTCCTTTGACCTAAGTGTAGTCTTCGAATGCTCAACATTGCCGGTGATGGTGGTCCCTGTGCAGCTGTGCAGACTGAACGAGAAACGTCCTTCTTCTGAATACCATGTTTTTTATATACTTCATTTTCTCTTTTAATAGGAAGAAAATCTCAGGAGAGCCAAGAAGGGGGATCTGAAGGTCAGTATCCATCGAATGGAGATGGAGAGGATCCGCTATGTCCTTAGCAGCTACTTGCGGTGTCGGCTCATGAAGGTTTGACACGGAGATACCTATAGTTAGCGTTAAGGCAATGCAGTGTGTAATATGGACTGAGCGTCTTGGGGAGACATCGGGCTGGGGCCTGGGAGAATCCAGGGCCTGAAGATGCTGCAAAGCCCCAATATCAGGGTAGCTAAAGAATAAGGAGGGCAAGAGATTATTCTGGAGAAGCCTAGATGGAACATACATTGCACACCTCCGGGGACATATTTGTAGTCTTTGTCTGCTGTGTGAAAGGTGCCCCTGGAATTACAGCACAGCGGTGCCGCAGAGTTGTTTGCGTTGGTTGACTAGGGAATACTGACCAGAGGCAAATAGTTTCAGAAATTATTTTGCAGCCATTGTGTAGCCAGTGTCAAATTGACCGTGGTAACTTGACATTCAGCCATAGTTATGAGGCCATCTAACTTATGAAAATGAAATTACAAAATGTTCTTGTTTTATATGATGTTTATTTTAACTCGGAAAGTTCTTATTTCTTTGAAGTATCTTCTCATTTGGTTCCTCTTGTTCCCTTAGTTATTACAAAATGAATACATCCTCTCCTACATGAGAGTGCGCTCAAACATCTCAACCCTTTGTTTCCATTTGCTCTCCTGGTTCTGACAAACCAAATTTATCCTTAAATCATACCACCTGCAGCTGAGTACAATATTCCATTTGTAGTTTGGCCACTTTTGTGAAAAACAGGATGATCACTTCCCTTATTCTGGATATTAAACTGTAGTAATGCCACCCAGTATCACATTAGTGTATTTCACAGACACATCACACTGTTCATTCTGCACTTGCCATGAACTCTAACCTCTGAAGTTTTTGAGTTACCATTTTCCCATCTTGTCACTATCCTATATTTGAATGGTTTGATTTTTCGACCCCTAAGTGTGGGACTTGATACTTAACCCCTCTTATGCTTCACCTTATTAAAGTGGGCCGTTTCCCTGTTCCCTGGATCCTGATCTTGTCATTTAATATATTAGCTGTCTCTAACATTTGATATCGTCACCTTACGTCAAGTTTGACAAGTATGTCATCAAAGGTCTTATCTGATTCATTAGTAGGACTGGGCCAATGACAGGAGAGTCCACCAGAGACTTCCCTACAAGTCAACATCTCTGTCTGTTGAATCAGTGTCGTTTCTTCAGCTACTTCTGAGTCTATACTGATCTATACTCTCACAGCCCGGCTTTACACTTTGCCCCCAAGGATGTCATAACAGTGGTGTCATGTGTTTTGACAAAATGGAGATTAAAAAAAAAATATGCCTCTCCACCCCACCCTCAACTACCAGGCCACTTTTTTTTTTTTTTTTTAAGTTGGATAAATCCTCTTCATGTTAACCACTTAATTTTGAGTTCACAAACCAACTCTTAAATGATCTGTTCTAATATAATGCCACATACCCATGTGAAGGCCATTAATCTGTATTTGAAGGTTCCCCACCTTCTTTGTATTTTTGGAAGTTGGGAAATCGGCCCGCCTCCGCTATTTCTCACTTCTGTGAGCGCAGTGATTCTGAGACTGTGAGACTGCTTGTGACGGAGGGCGGTTGGCGTGCGCCAGCGCAGAGCGCTTCATGCTCCGAAACACCGCACAGACGTTCATTTATCCTGGAATGTAATTGGTCCAGGCCAAAAGACATGAACTCCTTTAAGCAGATAAGGGCTCCTCTGTCTTGGCCTGGGTCCTCGTCCCACTGTCATTTCCCTACTTACATTTCCTTCCACAGAGAGCCGTAACAGCACTGACTCTGAGTGGTGGCCTGATCCCTATGCAGTTCCTGACCACTTATCTTCATGTAGCTTTTAGCGTTTTATTTTTTTTTCTGTTTTGTTTGTGTTTTTTCCTGGTAGTTCTTAGCATTTTTTCCTAGCCTTGCCTCCCTGTGGACTTCATCCTTGCTGGTTATATTCTTACAATTAAGAGTCACTGTCGTCGGGCAGCTGGGTGGCTCAGTTGGTTAAGCGTCTGCCAGGGTCCCAGGGTTCTGGGATTGAGCCCCGCATCACGCTCCTTGCTCTACTAGGAGTCTGCTTGTCCCTCTCCCCCTCCCTGCCCCTCCCCCTCGTCATGCTCTCTTTCTCTCTCAAATAAATAAATAATTTTTTTAAAAAGTCACCATTCTCTCTGTTTGTGTATTCTATATGTGTCTTCCCAGCTTTTGTACATGCTTCATCTCATAGAACAACCTGTGCAGTTGCCTAGAAATGTTAAATGATATCCCCTTCTCTCCCTCATTAATGTCATTTACAGTTACATTTTCATATTTTCTTTTATGAAAGCCTCTCATCCTTTTTAAGTGGTCTTCCTTTTTAGAGCCCTTATCTTTGCTCTGCATTCTTTGAAACCTGCCTCCTTGAAATCTTGGAAGTCTAGAAAGGGTCTTGACTGTGAAGGCTTGCCATTTTTGAAGTCAATTCTAGGTTAACCTCAACCTATTTCAGAAAATTAGTATATTTGACTCTCGAATCCTGACACATTTACACAATGCTTTTTATTTATCCTCAGATAGAGAAGTTTTTCCCTCATATCCTTGAAAAGGAGAAAACACTCCACGAGGGGGAGCTGTCTAGCCTTTCTCCAGAGGAGCTGGTCTTTGCCAAACAGTGAGTAAGCAGGACGCGTGGGGACTGCTTTCTTTCCGTGGCTTGTGAGCATGAGTTTTGGTGGTTGTCTCCATGAAGCTGATGGCTGGACCACTGTTGTGTGTCTGACAGCCTGGCGGCTCCTGCCAGGAGGGTAGTCACAGCGATTTGAGTTCCTCTCTTTCAGGTACATGGCTAACACAGAGACCTACCTCAAGAATGTTGCCTTAAAGCATATGCCTCCTAACTTACAGACGGTGGACCTCCTGAGGTCAGGTGAGCAGAGCACTCTCTTTTCAGACCTATCGTCAGGTGCCCTAGAATAAGATCTTCATCTTTACTGTCTAGCCTGGAAAAATAAATATGTAGATAAGCAAAAAAGAGAAGAGAGGATGTCGTTTGGTTTAAAAACAAACAAACAAAAAATCATTGCAGCTCCTGGGTGGCTCAGTTGGTTAAGTGTCTGACTTCCGCTCAGGTCATGATCTCAGAGTCCTGGGATCGAGCCCTGTGTTGGGCTCTGCACTCAGCAGAGAGTCTGCTTGTCCCTCTGCCCACTCCCAATCCCTACTGCTCGTGCTCGCTCTCAAATAAATAACATCTTTTTAAAAAAATCATTAAAAGCAGGTGTAAGGGTAGCCTTTTCAGCGTTACTTTTGTGGTCTTTAGCTTAGGTTGAAATTCTTATGACTGTCATTAAAAATGCAAACTCGTTCACATACGCAGTCATTCATTCCTTCAGCCGGTATCTACTGTGCATCCACACCGGGCTAGGCCCTTCTGAGCACTGAGGAGCAAAGGGGTCTGCTCTCAAGGGGCTAGCACGCTTTTCCTCACGGATTCCAGTCCATGCAGGGACCATCTAGCTACCCAGAAGGAGTCAAAC
The DNA here is from genome assembly GCF_002201575.2 of Neomonachus schauinslandi. Classification (NCBI taxonomy): domain Eukaryota; kingdom Metazoa; phylum Chordata; class Mammalia; order Carnivora; family Phocidae; genus Neomonachus; species Neomonachus schauinslandi. The sequence continues at coordinate 38,465,950 of NC_058404.1, forward strand.
AGGAGGCTAGAGACCTTCAGTGACTCCCAGTCACTTCCCGGCCACCTGGAGGAAGGGCCCCCAATATTTTCGTTGTGTGGGGCATCTCATGGAAAGAGGGGCAGGGCTAAGAGCAGGAGGAGAAAGAGAAGGCAGCGGGGGTGACACAGCCAAAGCCACCTTTGTGCTCGCCTGGCACAGTCCCCTTAACATCCTGCTGAGCCGAGGGAAGGGAATTACGGTAGTCACTCTCAACCTCGGATGAGCCAGCTGGGGACCCCCTGACATCCAGGTCAAAGTCCATACCCCTCAGTCGTTCATAGTGTGCCCTAATCCCAGCAGGACCTCATCAGGCAAAATTGCCAGACCAAATCAAACGGTTCTCCGGGGGACCGGGATCCACCTTGTTCACAGCCTAAATGTAATGCGCTGAGGCCACAAGTTCAAGTACAATTGAGCCCTGGGAATTGATCTCCCACCTAGCCTGTGCTGGGGGCCACCCTGTGACCCCCATGGCAGGTGGAAGAGTTAGGGCAGGACAGATGAGGACATGGTTCCCCAGGTGTGTCAGTCAGCTCAGGCTGCTGTAATGAAGTACCACAGACTAGAGCAAACATTTCTTCTCTGGAGGCCAGAAGTCTATGATCGAGCTGCTAGCAGGGTTGGTTTCCTCTGGGGCCTCTCCCATGGTTGCCCATCTGTGCTCGTGCACCCCTCGTGTCTCTTCCTCTTCTTTATAAGGACACCAGTCCGATTGGACTGGGCCCTACCCTGACGGTCTCATTTCAACTTAATTACCTCCTTAAAGGCCCTATTTCCAAATACATTTCCATCCTGAAGTACTGGGGTTAGGGTGTCAACATATGCATTTGTGGGGAAGGCAGGGGCAGGTGCAGCCGATAACACCAGGAGCAAGGTAAACCCATAGCAGATTTGTGGAACTCTGAGCTGGTCATTTTGGTGAACCTGCCTGAGGGAAACAAAAGGCCCGGTCCATGTCCAGTTCCGCCACTTTTTGTCTACATCTTGGAAAAAGAGGAGTGAAGCCAGGACCGCATCCCTAATCATTGCCCAGTGCTCTCGTACCTAGTTGATTAAAGCAACCATGAATCTAACTGAATTCTACTAGATGCTGGCCAACACCTCCTAAAACACATGTCACTTGTCCCAGATCCCTTCCAAGGACTAGAGCCAGGTCCCTGGAATTGGAAACTTGTAGAGGGGATCAACCTGCCTCAGTGAAATCAATCTTGCTTGGTTAGCCCAGGTGCTCTGAGTCCCCTTCAGACCTCTGGAGCATTGTAGACCCTGCGGGCAGAGTGGGGGAAGGCATGAAATCAGTCTTGCTTGGTTAGCCCAGGTGCTCTGAGTCCCCTTCAGGCCTCTGGAGCATTGTAGACCCTGCGGGCAGAGTGGGGGAAGGCATGAACCCAAGCTGGGTTTCCTGGAATAAGTAGCTGCCCAGCCAGGTCAACTGGCCCTGTGAAGTTGGAGTGTCTGTGGCAGGCCCCAGACCCTGAAGCGGCCCAAGGGACCCCCTTAGACCTTTGGAGCCAGTTATCCTGAACCCCCACCTGTGGATGAGGAAATCAAGGGCAATATGAATGCTGAGCTAGGCTTCTAGAACTGAGAGTTATCCAGTAGGTTCTCAGAACCTGCAGTTGATGGAGTCCTCTGGGTACACATGGAGCTCCAAGAAATGAAGAGCTGTCGAGCAGCCCAGCCTGGGGCCCCTCCTTACGTGCAGTGTTGGCTGGTGGTAGAAGAGGCAGCAACGTCTCACCCCGGAATCAACCAGGGAAGGACCGCTTACAGTGAAAACCTATATTCCGTCATCTGGCACTCAAGACTATCCCCATGTGACCCAATCTTTCTAATGCTCTCTCCTACTACTACTATGTATAAAAATATTTTCTCACTAGATTTATACACTCTTGTCCTCCCGAAACTGCGTGCATATTTCTGCCTTGGCCCTTGCTGTTAGCTCCCAGCCTCACTTCCCTCGTTGAGTCTGCATTGACGTCTTCCTCCCCACTTGCCTGAGGGACTGTGCTACCAGTGTGAGGCTTTATCAAATGCTGCCGGTAGCCCTTTTCAGAGTGACTGTCACGCTTCCTTGTATCTTCCACAATGTGCACATTTTACATACTTGGCGTCTGTTGAATGAGCCATTGCTTTGTGAGGCCCTGGATGGGAAGCGTGCTGTTTCTGTAAGGAGCCAGATCTCTCCTCAAGTCACCCTCCCCACAAAATGCTGTCACATCAGGGGTCCCTTAGTGCTCGCTACAGTGAATCCCAGCAGCTTTCCCAGATTGGTCTTGTTGGCTGAGCATTTTCTGACTGCATTATCGTTTCTCTGGCAGTTCCCAAACCAGATCTAGATTCATACGTGTTTCTGAGAGTGAAAGAACGACAGGAAAACATCTTGGTAGAACCAGAAACAGATGAGCAAAGGTGAGCAACATGTGACCTTGACAGTGGGAAATCTGCCTCCACTGGGGGCACCAGCTCAGCTCTGCAGACATTATTTCCTCTTTTTCAGGGACTATGTGATTGACTTGGAGGAAGGCTCGCAGCACTTGATCCGATACAAAACCATTGCACCCCTGGTTGCTTCTGGAGCAGTTCAGCTGATATAAAATCAAAAGTAAATACACAATGACAGCATGGAACCCTAAAGATAATGTGTAAGATCTCCTTACCGCTTTGTGCCTGCAGACGGCAGACTTTCCCGGCAGTGCTGTGGGTCACCTGGGCATTGAGGAGCTCAAGGCACGATTCCTAACTTGCCACACGTCCTCACTGCCATCCTAGCCACAGTCAGCAGATGGAGCCATCGCTCTGCTGATTCCGCGTGCTGGCCGCTCTGGCCGAGCCCTCTGAGACGCTCACTTTGTGCGCCTTTTTCCTTCGTGGTATTTCTTGAGCTAAGGGAAGTGAGGCAACCACAGTTCATAAACAAGCCTCGCTGCCTATGATTAGGGGGCAGTAGTTAGCCCTGACCTGAGGGTGACCGGACAGCTCTTTCACCTCCCCAGTAAGAAGAGGATAAATGCAGTAGAATAACAGAAGATGAAATATCTTCTAGATTATCTCACTGGATTGTGTGAACTAACCTTCTGGAACCTCTTGATACTGGACTTAAAACCAATTTCTGCCCTGGTGGGTACTGAGAATCACAACTAAACCAAGAAACCATTACTGAGTTTCAGTTTTGTGCCAAAAGGAGCCTCCGGCCAGTTCTCAGTTTGTAGCCTAATGAAGTATGTACTCCCTGCTGCTAACCTGCAGCCTTCCCCGAATCTCGGGCAGTTTTGCCAAGCCAACCTCCAGGCCATCTGGCCATTCTTGGCCAGGAATCTGCTAACAGCAACATTAACTATCCTATCTTGTGACCTTAGTAACAGCGTTTCTGTTTTTAGCTCTACTTTCTCAAGGGAAGCGGATGAAATTAACATGAGCAGAGAGTATCACAGTGATACCTGAAGGAAGGATGTAGAGACAGTGGAGCGGTAGAGCTCTATGCCGTCACCAGCTCCCACCATGTACGTGCCAGGCTGCACAGAAGACTTAAAGGTCTCTACAAAACCACAGAGTGCATTGCTCCATTTCCTAGGCCACCACTTTAAAGGAAGAGGGGTTTAAATCAGTTGTTTTAAGATAAAGGGGAAGTTCAATTTCAAAACCAAGTAGGAAAGGAAATGAAGTGGCTTAGTGTGACACTGACTTCACTTTTCCAGTTTGTGGTATTTTGCTCCATTGATAAGAACTCATCACGAAAGCATGAGAGATGGTTTTTCAAATAATTGCGTCATACTTCGCGTAAGCTTGTTGCTAGCAAGATGGCTCTTCCTGAGAAGTGCTGGCAGGTCCGGATCTGGGTTTTTCCAGCCACAGCAATCATGATTCAGCTGTGACCTTACAAGGTCAGCTGTTTTTACTCTGTGCTCAGGCTCCAGCAAGCAATGTGACTTTGGTGCCGTCAAACTTCCTTGTGTGAGGGCGCCTGGGTGGCTCAGTTGGTTAAGCGACTGCCTTCGGCTCAGGCCATGATCCTGGAGTCCCTGGATCGAGTCCCGCATCGGGCTCCCTGCTCGGCAGGGAGTCTGCTTCTCCCTCTGACCCTCCCCCCTCTCATGTGCTCTCTCTCATTCTCTCTCTCTCAAATAAATAAATAAAATCTTTAAAAAAAAAAAAAAAAACTTCCTTGTGTGAGGTACACAAGTTAACCATAGAGCTTTCAGAGTAAACTGTTAAGCATGCACATTGTTTATCCATTCTTAATATAACGTTCTTTAATTTTTCTTGGGAAGCTAAAATTCCAAACATTTGAAATTCTTCTAGAATTGATTTTTTTATATATTGTGGTAAAAGACACATAACATAAAATCTACCATCTTGACCGTTTCTAAGTGTACGGCTCAGTGTATTAAAGAGATTCACATTGTGCAGCCCACACCACCATCCAACTCCATAACTTTTCATCTTGTAAACCTGGAACTCTTCACCTCTTTGACAATAGCTCCCCTTTATCTCCCCTCCCCGCCAGCCCCTGAAAGCCACCATTGTACTTTCAGTCTTTATGGTTTTGACTACTCTTAAGTACCTCATATAAGTGGAATCAGAGTATTTCTCTTTTTGCGACCGGCTTATTTCACTTAGCATAGCGTCCTTGAAGTTCATCCATGTTGTACGTATTATGTGTCAGAATTTCTTCCCTTTTTTTTTTTTAAGATTTCATTTATTTGAGAGAGAGCACGAGCAGGGGGAAAGGCAGAGGGAGAGAGAAAGGGAGAAGCCAACTCTCAGCTGAGCAGGGAGCCCAACATGGGGCTTGATCCCAGGCCTCTGGGATCATGAGCTGAGCTGAAGGCAGACACTTAATCGACTGAGCCACCCAGGCGCCCCAGAATTTCTTTCCATTTTAAGGCGAATAATATCCCATTGTATATGTATAGATCACATTTGCTTATTCATTCATCTATCACTGAACAGGGTGTGTTCAACATGGGTTGCTCCACGTTTCAGCTATTAAGAATAATACTATAGGGGGGCGCCTGGGTGGCTCAGTTGGTTAAGCGACTGCTTTCGGCTCAGGTCATGATCCTGGAGTCCCGGGATCGAGTCCCGCATCGGGTTCCCTGCTCGGCGGGGAGTCTGCTTCTCCCTCTGACCCTCCCCCCTCTCATGTGCTCTCTCTCTCTCTCTCATTCTCTCTGTCTCAAATAAATAAATAAAATCTTTTAAAAAAAAAATAAATAATACTATAGGGGCACCTGGGTGGCTCAGTTGGTTAAATGTCTGCCTTGGGATCCAGCCCTGCGTCGGGTTCCCTGCTCAGCAGTGAGCGTGCTTCTCCCTCTCTTTGACCTTCCCCTCACTCATGCGCTCGCTCGCTCGGTCTCTCTCTCAAATAAATAATAAATAAATAAAAGAATAATACCATCAACATGGAAGTACAAATATCTCTTTGAGACCCTGCTTTCAATTCTGTAAACCCAGAAGTGGAATTGGATCCTATGGTAATTCTGTTTAACATTTTGGAACCATTCTAGTGTTTTCCGTGGCCACTGTACCATTTCACATTCCCCGCCAACAGTGCAGAAGTGTTCCAGTCTCCAGTTTCTCTACATCATCCCACTGTTTTCTATTTTTGTTTTATAATGACCATCCAAATGTGTGTGAGGTGGCATCTCATAGTTTTGATTTGCATTTCTCTAATTATTGGTGATGTTGAGCATCTTTCCATGTGTTTACTCGCCTTTCCTCTATCTTCTTTGGAGAAATGTCTGTTCAAGTTCTTCACCCATTTTTTAATCAGGTTGCTGGTTTTTTTGTTGTTGAGTTGTCAGAGTTCTCTATACATTCTGGTTATTAACCCCTTATCAGATTTATGATTTGCAAACATTTTCTCCCATTCTGTGGGTTGCCTTTTTACTCTGGATAGTGTCTTTTGATGTACACAACTTACAAATTTTCGTGACGTCCAGTCTGTCATTTTTTTTCTTTTGTTATCTGCGCCTTTGGTGTCATAGCCAACAAATCATCATGAAATCCACTGTCATGAAGCTTTTGTTCTATGTTTTCTTCTCAGTTTTATTGTTTTATGTCTTACATTCAGGTCCTTGATTTATTTTGAGTTAAATTTTATATATGGTGTTAGGTAAGGGTTCAACTTTTTTTTTTTGCATGTGGATATCCAGTCCCCCCTCACACGCACACACACACACACACACACACACCATTTGTTGAAAAGACTGTCCTTTTCCCATTGAATGGTCTTGGTACCCTTGTCAAAAATCATTTGACCATTTATGTGAGGGCTTGTTTCTGGGCGCTGTACTCTGTTCCATTGGTCTATATGTCTGGCTTTATGCCAATACCACACTATTTTGATTACTGTAACTTCATAGTAAGTGCATCATCAAGAAAGTATGAATCCTTCAGTTTTGTTTTTTCAAGACTGTTCTGGTTATTCAAGATTTTCCTGAGTTTACATGTGGGTTTTAGGATATATTTTTTCTATTTTTGCAAAAAATATCATTGGGATTTTGATAGAGATTGCACTGAATCTGTAGATCACTTTAGGTAGTATTGACATTTTAACAATATTAAGTCTCCTATTCCATGAGCATAGAGTGTGTGTTCATTTACTTAGGTCTTTAATTTCTTACAGCAATACTGTGTAGTTTTCATTGTACAAAGCTTTCACCTCCTTGGTTAATTCCTAAGTGTTTTATTTTTTATGATGCTATTGTAAATGGAACCATCTTTATAACTTTTCATTGTTCATGTATAGAAATGTAACTAATTTTTGTGTGTTTGTATCCTGCTACTTTGCTGAATTTATGTATTCTAACAGCTTGTGAAGTCTAAGGTTTTCTACTTTTAAGATCATATCATCTGCAAGCAGAGATAATTTCACTTCTTCCTTTCCAATTTGGCTACCTTTATTTCTTTTTCTTGCCTAATTGCTCTGACCAGAACTTCCAGTACTGTGTTAAATACAAGCGGTGGAAGTGGACATCTTGTCAAGTTCCTGATCTTAGAGGAGAAGTTTTCAGCCTTTCACCATTGAATGTGGTGTTTGCTGTGGCTTTTATTATGTGGAGGTAGTTTACTTCTCTTCCTATTTTGTTGACTGTTTTTATCGTGAAAGGGTGTTGAATTTTGTCAAATGCTTTTTCTGCATTAACTGAGATGATCTTGTGATTTTTTTCCTTCATTTTTATTGATATGGCCTATTACACTGACCAAGTTTCATATATTGACCCATCCTTGCATCCCAGAAATAAATCCCACTTGGTCATTGTGCCCTTTTTGCATCAGTGCTCATAAGGGGTATTGGTCTGCACTTTTCTTGTAGTGTCTTTGTCTGGCTCTGGTATCAGGGTTATACTGGCATTGAATGAGTGAAGAAGTGTTCTCTCCTCTTACATATTTTGGAAAAATTTGAGAAGGATTGGTATCACTTCTTCTTTAATTGTTTGGTAGGATTCACCAGTGAAGCCATCAAGTTCAGGGCTTTTTTTTTGGATGGAATATTTTTGATTATATATTCAGTCACCTTACTCGTTATAAATCTCTTCAGATTCTCTATTTCTTTGTGATTTAGTCTTGGTAGCATTCTGTGTTTCTAAGCATGTGTCCATTTCTTTTGGGTTAACCAATTTTGGTTCATGTACTTTCTTACAATCCTTTTTATCTCTCTGGAATCAGTAGTAATGTCCCCACTTTTATTTCTGATTTTGGTAATCTGTGTCTTCTTTTTTTCAGTCCATCTAGGCAAAGGTTTGTCAATTTTGTTGATCTTTTTGAAGAACCAACTTTTGGCTTTATTGATTTCCTCTGTTGTTTTTCTATTCTATATTTCATTTATCTCTTCTCCAATCCTTACTATTTCCTTCCTTTTTGCATGTTTGGGATTAGTTCTTCTTTTCCTAGTTTCCAAAGTTGTAAAGTTAGGTTGTTGATTTGAGATTTTTCTTGTTTTTTAGTGTAAAACATTTATGGCTATAAATTTTCCCATTAGCTCTGCTCTTGCTACATCTCATAATGTATGAGATGTATGTATGTCGTGTTCTCATTTTCATTTGCATCTGTTTGCTAATTTCCTTTGTGAATTTCTTCTTTGAGCCAGTGGTGGTTAAGAAGTGTATTGTTTAACTTAAACAATTTTGTGAATTTTTCATCTTTTTATGGATGTCTAACTATCCTGCTGTGATCAGAGAAAATGCTTTGTATGGTATCTATCTTTTTAAATCTATTGAGACTTAATTTGTGGCCTAAAATGTGGTCTATTCTGGAAAATATTCCATGTGCACTTGAGAAGGTGTACGCTGCTGTTTGGTAGAGTGTTCTGTATATGTCTGTTAGATCCAGTTGCTTTTATTGTGTTAAGTCCCCTGTTTCCTTACTTAACTTCTGTTTCTTCTGTTCATTGTTGTGAGGGGGCTTTTGAAGTCTTCAACGGTTATTGTAAAACTGTCTATTTCTCCCTTCAGTTCTATCAGTTTTTGCTTCATATATTTTTGATGGTCTGTCATTAGATGCATAAATGTTAATAATTATTATATCTTCTTGCTGTTTTAAACCTTTTATTAATATATAATGTTCTTCTTTGTCTCTTCTAACCTTTTTTGATTTAAAGTCTGTTTTGTCTGATATTAGCATAGCCTCCTGTGTTCTCTTGGATACTATTTACTTGGAATATCTTTTTCCATCCTTATCCTTTCAACCTGTTTGTGTCCTTGAACCTCAAGTGGGCTTCTTATGGACAGCATATAGTTGGGTTATGTGTTTTTGTCCATTCTGCCAATCTGTTGATTGAAGAGTTTATGTACAAATTTAAAGTAATTACTGATTAGGAGAGACTTAGTTCTGTAATTGCACTGTTTGTTTTTTATATGCCCTATAGCCATTTTGTTCTTTATTTCCTGCATTTCTGTTCTTCCTTTGTGTTTAGTTGATTTTTTTTTTTTTTTGCAGTAAATGTTTAAATTCCTTTATTATTTCCTTTTGTGTATACTCTATAGCTACTTTGTGGTCACCATGTGGATTATACTTAATATCCCAAAGTTATAACACTCTAATTTTAATTCATAGCAGCTTAACTTCAGTAACATAAAAACTTCGCTTATTTGCAGCTCTGCCCCACCCCTTTCAGTTATTGGTGTCACAGGATTACATCTGTGTACATTGTGTTCCTAAAAATATAAACTCATTATTCATCTAAATTCATTAGTCTCCTAAATTATGTAGAAAGCACAATTTGTAGTTACAAACCAAAGTTACAGTGATACTAGCTTTGACACTATAAAATTGAGGGTTTTTTCTTAAAATACATGTCTCTAAATCATGTAGAAAACAAAAGGTACAGGTGCAATAATATTAGCTTTTATAATTGCCCTTTTGTTTACCTTTATTAGATTTTTATCTTTCCATATGGTTTTGATTTACTGACTAGTGGCATTTCATTTCACCTTGCTGACTCCCTTGAGCATTTCTTGTGGGGCAGGTCTAGTGGTCACGGACTCCCTTAGCTATTATTTATCTGGGAGTGTCATAATTTCTTCCTCACTTTTGGAGAACAGTTTTGTTGCATAGTTTTTTTGTTGACAGTTTTTTTCTTTTAGCACTTTGGATATATTGACCCACCATCTTCTGGCTTCCAAACTTCTGATAAAAAATCTACTTATAATCCTATTGAAGATCCCTTGTTATGTGATGATTTCCTTCTCTGTAGCAGCTCTCAAGATTCTCTGTCTTTGGCTTTTGAAAGTTTGATTATAATGAGTCTTAGTGTGGGTCTCTTTGAATTCACCTTGCTTGAAGTTTGTTGACCTTCTTGGATATTTATATTCATGTCTTTCATCAAATTTGGGAAGTTTTCAGCCATTATTTCTTCAAATGTGTTCTCTCTGTCCATTTCTGTCTCTCTTTTCTTTCTGGGACTCCCATGATGCATACATTGGTCCTCTCAATGGTGTCATGTCCCACAGGTCCCTTAGGTTTTGTTTGCTTTTCTTCAATTTTTTTTTTTTTGTCTGTTCTTTGGCCTCAATAATTTCCATTGGCGTGTCTTCAATTCACTGAATCTTCTGCTGTTCAAATCTGCCTTTAAATTTGCCAGTAAATTTTTCATTTCAGTTATTGAATTTTTTCAGCTCCAGAGTTTCTTTTTGGTTTCTTTTTAAGTTTTCTCTATCTTCGATATTTCCATTCTGTTCATACATCATTTTCTTGGCTTTCTACACATCTTCTTTTAGTTCTTTGAGCACCTTTAAGACAGTTTTTAAAGTCTTTGTCTAGATTACTATTAGATCTTTTTCAGGAACGGTTTCTATTGATTTATTTTTTCCTTTGAGTAGGTCATAATTTCCTGTTTCTTTGTATACCTTGTGATTTTGCATTGAACACTGGACCTTTGAAACTAATGATGGGGTAACAGTAAATCAGACCCTCCCTTTTCCAGGGTTTGCTGTTTTCTTGTTATTGTTTGTGTTTATTGGTTTTGGTTTTTTGTTTGTTGTAGGTTTGCTCAGTGCCAAGGTGTGGCCTGAGGTATAAACTTCATGTCTTCTCAGGTCTTTTCTGAGCCTTTCCCTGGGCATGCACAGCCACTTTCTAATTTTCCCTGCATATGCAATTATTTTTGAATGTCCTAGTCTTTAAGTCTGGCTCCTGAATAGGGAAAAAATGAAAAACAAATAGGAAAAGAAAAGGTACCAGCCCTTTAAATACCTTGTAAGTCCATCTCAACCAGAGGGAAAGAGGATTGCAACAATGAGGGGAGGTCCAGTAATGGCTGCCTGCCTCTTTGCACCTCTGCGATCAGCAGCACCAATCAGCAATCAGAGCACAGAACCCCATGTATTTAGAGGATTGGGTCCTTTTTACCCACCCTATCTCCCACAAGCAGAGTGCAAGCTGCTCCAGGAACATTTGTACAACCACCTGCCACATAGCTAGGAGTGAAGGATGGGTAGCTGGTACAGAGCTAAGAGCTGAAACTGACCAAAATTAACTGTGATTTACCATCCAAGAGTTCCCCTAGAAGTTGTAAGCCTTCAACAGACCCCAGAGTTCCAAAATAGTTACAAAAGAGATTCTGCCAGTGTAATTGTCTCGGCAGAGAGACAGATTCCTGGTGCTTCCTACTCTACTATCTTCCCAGGATCCTCTGAGAATTTTTTTTTTAAGATTTTATTTATTTATTTGACAGAGACACAGTGAGAGAGGGAACACAAGCCGGGGAGTGGGAGGGGGAGAAGCAGGCTTCCCGTGGAGCAGGGAGCCCAGTGCAGGGCTCGATCCCAGGACCCTGGGATCATGACCTGAGCCGAAGGCTGACGCTTAACGAGTGAGCCACCCAGGCGCCCCAATTTTTTTTTTAATGTATCTAATAAACCAGCTCTGAAAATCCTCTCACTTGTCAAAACAACTTCATTTTTAAAAAAACCAAAATCAGTATCCTTTATTTACAGCTTGATTTCAAATAATGTAGCTGTTTCGAAAAACTTGAACATCCCTTCCCTGGCTGAAAAACAATTACTGAGTGTTGTGAAAATTAATAAAGGAAAACCTCACTGAAGTGGAGGCCAGAAGAGAGAGCAGTACTGTGCAACATCAATTATAAACACCAACAGAAGAGTTCCCAACAGGAAAGAATCATCAATTCCAAGTCCCAGTAGGGAAAGATGTACATTGCATCTCCCACAAAGACCTCTACTACCCCTGCAACTCACCCAATGGGAAACTGTCATCACCCTGGACTCTTACTTTTTTCCAAGAGACTTTCATTCAAAACAACACCCCCCAGCTTTCTCATTCTCCATAATATAACATGCCTCTCCTTACTTTGTTGGGCATGCCTATGGTTACTAGCTTGCATATTCCTAAATTGCAACTTTCTGTTATTCCCGAGTAAGCCCATTTTTGCTGGTAAAATAACTGTTTTAGTTTTTTAAGATTAACAGGGTATTCAAAGGAATGTACTACAGTTTCTGAAGGCAATAATGTTGATCAAGTATTTACTATGAGTCATACTATATTCTATGCCTTCAGTAGGATAAATTTGTAAATCTTCACAGCAACTTTTTTTTTTTCACAGCAACCTTATTTGCTTACAAATTCTTCTAACTTGTTAAGGAAAACTATTCAAAATAGTTTCACACAATTACCTAAACTTTGCTTTTTGTCCCAGTTCTATTAGGTTCTATGAGAATGAAAGTAAATGACTATTGCTGAGTGAAATAAGTCAATCAGAGAAAGACATGTATCATATGACCTCACTGATATGAGGAATTCTTAATCTCAGGAAACAAACTGAAGGTTGCTGGAGTGGTGGGGGGTGGGAGGGATGGGGTGGCTGGGTGATAGACATTGGGGAGGGTGTGTGCTATGGTGAGCGCTGTGAATTGTGCAAGACTGTTGAATCACAGACCTGTACCTCTGAAACAAATAATACAATATATGTTAAAAAAAAAAAAAAAAGGAAGATGATAGGAGGGGAAGAATGAAGGGGGGGAAATCGGAGGGGGAGACAAACCATGAGAGAGGATGGACTCTGAAAAACAAACTGAGGGTTCTAGAGGGGAGGGGGGTGGGAGGATGGGTTAGCTTGGTGATGGGTATTGAGGAGGGCACATTCTGCATGGAGCACTGGGTGTTATACACAATGAATCATGGAACACTACATCAAAAACTAATGATGTATGGTGATTAACATAACAATAAAAATTAAAAAAAAAATAAATGACTATTTCTGCCCCCAAGGAATTACAATGAATCCTAAGAGAACCACCTAAGTGTAAATCTGAAAATATGAGATTGTTTGACTCAGGAAAAAGATTGTCTTAAGAGCCAGGACTATGAAGTTTGAAAGGAAATTATCTGCTTGGGTTCAAAGCCTTGTGTATGAGAGGATGTTTTAAGCCTCATAAGTGGGGATTCCTTGGGACCCAAAGTTGTTCCCAGCTCAAATGTAAATTTTTTTAAACTTCAAGTTGCAGCTCCTGTTATCTCTGAAGCTGCAATTTTCCTCAAGTATAATTCTGACCATTTCATTGTCTCTCTTAAAAAGCTTCAGTGGCTACCCACTGCCTACAGAAAAGGAAGGGAGTAAAGGAAATTAATATTTTTGTCCTGTGTCCAGGACAATGTACAAACTGCCCTCCACAGATGACCTTGTTTAATCCTTATACATTGCCTCCCAGCTTCCTGGTTAAATCACCCTTTCCCTTCCCCTAAATCATTTCTAATCTTTTTATACTTACAGCTTTACTATTTTCTGATCATTAAAATCACACCAAAATTCTTTGGAGAACTGAGGAAGGTATAAATACTTTTATATTAGGAACACTGGAACAAACAAGATGTTTTAAGCATGACGGCAATCTAATTTCCTGAATAGATCATGAAAATAACATAAGGAAAAATGGCATATGCCTCATCTAACTTCATTTGTTAACAAAGCCGGCATGTGTGCACCCACTTGGCTGTGTTTGCAGGCATGGCTGCCCTCAACCTCCAGACGTGGCAGCTGGCCTTCAGTCTCAGTGAGACTGCAATAAGAGATCATCAACTTTGCCATCTCCTTGTATCTAAAGCTTTCGGACCTGCAATCAACAATATCACATGTCTCCACTTGATTGAACTCAGTCATGAGTAATAGACTGCCAACAATGGTGTGTCGACAGTTTAATAAACAAAACAAGAGAGATACTAACGGCCATATCATCAGTCTCTTTCTCTTGGTTCCACAACTTTTAGTTCTGTATCAAACTTGGTCCCAGAAAGCACTTACCCTGGGCTAATGGGAATGTATTAGTTCCTTGATTTTAGCAGAGAAATAGCTGTGTGAATAACATCTCCATGTCTTCCAAAAATTATAGTCAAAGACAGTCTCAATTATGTTCCTTCTGTTGTCTTACAGGATCCATGTAAGAAATTTTTCTCAAAATTTAGTACAAGTAAAAATTTGTCTCTTCAAACTTCTATGATTCATTGTATCAGACAGAGGAGTCCTACTGGTCCCCATTTTTAGGCTTCCTACCAGGGAGCTCAGAGCCAGTTACTGTGTCCATTGCCTCACCATGGCTTCCCATCATGTTGCCCTGAGTCTTTCCTTAAATAGTTTCTGATCTTTTTATACCTACAATTTTACTGTTTTGTCTAAATTTAAAAAGCTATGTCAAATCTTGAGGAGAATTAAGGATAAATAAGTACATAGTAGTAACTTGGACATATATTAGCAACCTAGTGTTTCCAGTTTTTAAAACGCGTAGGAATGAGCGTTTCATGGAATATGAATTCCTAGGTGAACAAAAACAAAAGTTGTAATGAAGGCAAGAGTCGCAGTGTCCTGTCATGCTAGAATTTTACAGAGTGACTAGATCATATAAATGACACAATAAAAATAGCAGTATGCTGTGTGCTTCATCTAAAATTCAATAGTAAAAAAAGGTGTGAAGTTTAAAAAATTAAAATTAAAAAAAATAGTAGTATGCCAAGTACAACTCCTCTCAGTTTGGTAAACAAACATAAGGTCAGACACTGTGGTGCATAACCTGCATGTAACCCGTGCTTCAGAGGAAGAAATCGTATCACTCAGGGAGACCAACAAGAACACAATCACAGAATAATATGTTTTTGCAAAAGTAGGAATGGGCAAGAAGTGGTACAAAAGAACACAGGAAGGACTCCAAGGACAAGAAATCACAAAAGCTTCCTGGAAAGGGGGGCTAAGCCAAGACTTGAAACACTAGAGCAGTTAGCCAGGCCAAGGAGGGAAGAGGAGATGGCTATTTTGGGTAGAAATACCATGAGCAGGGCACAAAGCCATAGGGCATATACAGCACTGTGGGCACTCCAAGAAGCTGGGCAGGGTAATAGGATAAGAGTGGGTTGTGGGAGGAGGACAGCTTCCCATCTTTTAGGGTCCCATAGGAGACCCCTGGGAGCTTCTGGAGGACTTGAAGCTATGGTCTGAAATGATTAGAATTATATTTTAAAATCTGATTTGCATTTAGAAAGATGCTTCTGGTGACTATGGAGAATGGAGGCCACATCACAGGGTTAGAAATCAGTGGCTATGCTGGCAGTCCAAGTGAGAAGAAATAAGGACCCCATAGCACATAAAGGTGGGGATGGCATGGCAATGGGCAGGCAGCTCTGCTTCGTATAATGGCAGACTAAGTAATTTGGGTCAATTCACACTGAAGACATTTAAAAATTGGATAATATAAAAACATTTTTCTGAAGACATCAAATTGCTAATGAGGTAGTGAAGAATTGTTGCACCAAGATCTAGGAGAAAACAGAACTCCAGAGAAGTGAGTTCAGCATTTGGCCAGGCCAGGTGTTAGCCAAGAGACTGAATAGCACTGCCAAAAGCCAAACAGCCAAATGCAGTGATCCTAAATCTGAGGTCCACAGACCGTTCAATTCAGGGGGTCTATGACCTTGGTTAAGAAAAAAATTACATCTTTCTTTTCCTTAACCACTAAATGAAGCGTAGACTTTTCTTCTGTTACTAATCTAGGCTGCAAGCCATAGTAATAGTCACAGTATTTGTGACTTTGTCATCAACAGAAATCAAATGTTTTCATCAACATTTACAGTTGTTGCAGATACCTCAAAATGTCATTTACGTTCATCACTATGCTAAATTACAGTTGGTATTAGACCTGCTGCAAGAACTTGCTATTTAATACATTAATAGAGATGCACATGTATTATCACAAATTTTTAATCAGTGTTTTGATAACTTTATTTCAATATAATAAGTTCCCTTTGTAATCCTATTTGTTTTATGATTTTAGGGGCACCTGGGTGGCTCAGTCGGTTAGGTGTCTGACTTTTGATCTCAGCTCAGGTCTTGATCTCAGGGTCATGGCCTTGGGCCCTGTGTTGAGCTCCACACCTACTTAAAAAACTTAAAAACAAGACAAACCAAAACATTGTTCCAAGGAGTCCGTAGCCATCAGATTGTCAAAGGACAAAAAAGGTTAAGCACCTCTTGCCTAGTGGAACCAGTGGCACAAAAGTTAGAGTTCAGTGCCTGCGAAGATTGAGAGTTCTGGTAAACCATCCTCCTTTGGGATCAGGGTTCAGGGAGTAAAAGAGAATTAGAAGTAAACCAAGCCCTCACACACAGATTTTAGGTCAGCTTTGAATCATGTGGATGGTCCTGAAAATTTCAAACTTGTAAATTGGATTAAAGCAATCCAATTTATGCTGGTGAACAGAACAAAAATCATCTCTGAGGAAAGAGATCATCCTAGGTCTCAAATGATTTCTATAATTTTTCAAATGCAATGTCTAACATAAAATTAACTAGGCATATAAAGAGAAAAGATAATGTGTGTGAGAATCAATAGAAGCAACAGATAACAAAGTCAGGTATTCCAAATGGTGGAATTAATAGGCACAGACTATAAAACAGCCATATTCGTGGGGATAAAAGATGAACTCCAAAATTTCAGGGAGGAACTAGAAGCAGTACAAAATAACATTGCAGATTTGAAAAAAAAAGGGGGTGGTTAGCAATGAGCATGTCTAAAGAAGGAAATGACCATTTAGATTGGAGGTGAGTGGAAATTACAGTAGAAGAGAGAGAAGTCTAGAATGACATCCAATCTGGGTAACTGTGAAAACAAAAATTACATTAATTGGGATAGGAAAATATAGAAAAATCTTGTTAGTTGGAAGTAGAGTGAAGGAAATGATGATGTCATGGACGTATGGAGGTTAATGTATTCATGGGATATGAAAGTGGAAATTCCTGCAGAAATATGACTGGCTGCAGCTCAGACAGGAGGTCTGGCATGGAATATAACATGGAAGTCATCAGTACTTGGGTGAAGTTGAAGTCCTAGGAGCAGATGAGATAACCAAAGGACAAGTGTAGACTACAGGGTGTGAAGAGAGTGCCATAGATCAGGGATTCGGGTTACAAGTGATGAAACTCAACCTGAGTTAACTTCAGGAAAAGGAATTTCCTGGCTCCTGTAACCGAAAATGGCAGCTGGCCTCCACCAACTAGGTCTACAGATTCCAACCCTACGTTGAGAAGGATATGTGTGCGTGTGTGTGTGTGTGTGTGTGTGTACCAGTCTCTATCTTTTCTCCTGCGTCTCCGTGTCTTTTGACCTTATTCTCTCCTGCAGATGGGGTTTCTCCTGAGCAGGAAATAGAGTGCAGGCAGCTTCATGGTTACTCCACTCCAGCGTAGTGAATTCACATGTTCAAGTCCCACCCCTCCAAGGTGATGCTGTTTGAAAGTGGGGTCTTTGAGATGTAATAAGGTTAGATGAGGTCATGAGGGTGAGCTTCAATGATGGGATTAGTGTCCTTATAAGAAGAGGAGGAGATCAGAGATACCTCCCTTTCCACCATGGGAGGACACTGCAAGGAGCAAGGAGGTAACCAACTACAAGCCAAGAAGTAGGCTCTCACTAGAATCCATCCATGCTGGCATCTTGATCTCAGACTTCCAGCCTCCAGACCTATGAGAAATAGTCTGTTTTTTAAGCCACCCAGTTTATGGTATTCATTTTGGCAGCCTGAACTAAAACAGCATACAAAAAAGTTCCATGGAATTTCCATCCTGGGAGTCTCTGAGAAAGATGTAGCTGTGTCCTCTGTCAATGGGAAATTGGGACTTCCTTGCTGCTTGTGATTCACAGCCAATCAAGATGCTTTAGACTCCAGTGACCTTTAAAATGAAACTGCTTAAAAATAAACTATTGGGACTACATCAAAATAAAAAATTTCTGCACAGCAAAGGAAATAATCAAAACTAAAAGACAACCTACTGAATGGGAGAAGATATTTACAAATGATATCTCCAACAAAGGGTTAGTATTCAAAATGTATAAAGAACTTGTACAAAGCAACACCAAAAAACCCCCAAATAATCTAATTTAAAAATGGTCAGAAGACATGAACAGATATTTTTCCAACAAAGACATAAATGCAAATCAAAAGCACAATGAGATATGACCTCACATCTGTTAGAAAGGCTAAAATCAGGGGCCCCTAGTTGGCTCAGTTGTTAGGCATCTGCCTTCGGCTCGGGTCATGATTCCGGGGTCCTGGGATCGAGCCCCATGTCAGGCTCCATGCTCGGAGGGAAGCCTGTTTCTCCCTCTCCCACTCCCCCTGCTTGTGTTCCCTCTCCCGCTGTGTGTCTCTCTGTCAAATAAATAAATAAAATCTTATTTTTTTAAAAAAAAGAAAGGCTAAAATCAGAACCACAAGAAACAACAAGTGTTGGCAAGGATGTGGAGAAAAAGGAATCCTCATGCACTGTTGGTGGGAATGCAAATTGCTGCAGCCACTGTGGAAAACAGTGTGGAGGTTCCTCAAAAAATTAAAAATAGAACTACCATGGGCGCCTGGGTGGCTCAGTCGTTAAGCGTCTGCCTTCGGCTCAGGTCATGATCCCAGGGTCCTGGGATCGAGTCCCACGTCGGGCTCCCTGCTCAGCGGGAAGCCTGCTTCTCCCTCTCCCACTCCCCCTGCTTGTGTTCCTGTTCTCGCTGTCTCTCTCTGTCATATAAATAAATAAAATCTTAAAAAAAAAAAAACAGACTTAACTACAGAGAACAAACTGATGTTTACCAGAGGGTCAGTGGATGGCGGATGGGTGAAACAGGTGAAGGGGATTAAGAGCACACTTATCTTGATGAGCACTAAACAATATAGAATTGTTGAATCACTATATTGTACACCTGAAACTAATATAACACTATGTGCTAATTAAACTAGTATTAAAATTTTTTTTAAATGAAACTGCTTAAGTTTCGTGAATTAAACAGAACAGACAGGAATCTGGACATGATAAACAATGATGAAGCCATCGATTTGTATGTGGTAATTAGAGGCATAAACTAGATCTGATGACTGATTTGATCTTGGTTTTTAAGGGATAAATTAGTTTTATGGGATAAAGAAAGCAGGAAGAAATGGCTGGGAAATTATTTAATTGAAAGGAAGAAGGAAGGAATTAAGCAGCTTTTTTTAAAAAAATGAATGTTAAAAGACCAAAATTCGCTAGTATTATGATTAGCAGGAGGAAAACAATGGAAAAGAAATGGAGACTCATAAAAATCAAGCCGCTTTTCTAAAGTATAAGTTGGCACACTCAGGAACATATAAAGAACAAAAGAATCAGAAAAATGACAAGTGACAAAGACAGAATTTTTTACCAAGAGGAAAGAGACCTATATGGTATCATGAAGAAAAGGCTTTTTGTCATAACACTGGATTGGTCTACCAAAGAAGTTTGTAGAAGCTAAGATCTTGGAGATGCAAAAAAAGTCATAAATACTTTTCTGTTCCTGAAAGCTTTCAACACTTGCTTGCCTAAAGCTTGCAAAGGCTTGGACCAGAAAATCTCCCAAGTTCCCTGACAGTTTTCAGTCTGCCAGCACCCCAGCAGTCTTCTGAAGATTTATGCCCAGACCCACACATGCCTCTTTCAGAAAATTAACACTAAACCCTTACATTTGCAAGGTGCTTCTTGTTTATCAAAATGTTTTCACAAGGAACAGGTTACCATGAAATGATGCTGGGATTTGGAGTCAAAACTAGGCTCAAGTCCTGAATCTGCATTTTTTTTTAAGATCTTATTTATTTATTTGACAGAATGAGAGGGCACAAGCAGGGGTAGTGGCAGAGGGAGAGGGAGAAGCAGGCTTCCTGCTGAGGAGGGAGCCCAACAAGGGGCTCGATCCCGGGCCCCTGGGATCATGACCTGAGCCTAAGGCAGACGCTTAACCAACCAAGCCACCCAGGTGTCCCCAGACTCTGCATTTTTATCAACTCAGGAACCTTGGAGAAATCACTTCCTTATATGTAAAATAGGGAGAATAGTAACACCAACATAACAGGGTTGTCAGAAGGAAAAAGTAAGATGAGCTGTGAAAAGGTTTTAGAAAACTCTTAAATATTAATACATATATAAATTGTTCATTTATTGCTGTCTTCTTCTACAGTACATTGATGTAGGCAGAGATCCCTATCTCATTTGTAGACTATCATGGCTGTTCATAATTACCAATAAGTGATTTGGCCAAGACTGGAACCTAGCACTTCTGATGCAGAAAACCAGTTATCTTTCCTTGACCCCACATCACCTGTCCAACAGAAATATGTTCTAGCCTTGTGCTCTTCAGATGGTAGTCACTACAGAAAACACTGCCCCAGCTCCCCAGTTTCCGTGTTCTGTGTTAAGTAGTAAGGTTGCTTATCTTGTGGTAGATCTTTTCCACTTCTAACTTTGGTTCAATATGTTCTTCCAACTCAATGTTTTTTTGTGGGTGAAGGTTTTTAAAATCTTTAAGACTTTTGCATGCCTGCATGCACATGTGTGTTTCTGTGTTTACCAGATTTGGGAAATTGAGGTGTACAGGATAAATACACACAATCCTGATAGAAGGAGGTCTGAATAATAGCCAGAAACTCATCTTTCAGTCCACATTAGCTTTGAAAGCAATGCTAGGATCTCGTTGAACTAGATGCTTGGCATTAGACAATGAGGATGGAGAAAAACCAACTCTTATGCAATGTAGGTCAATTGAAAACCTAGAGCTTATTGAAAAGGACCAAGAGCAAGAGGAAAAGAAGAGAAATATAGAAAAACACGGTCGAGCTATTTCTGTTCCTCCCAAATAACCTCACACTTAAAATAACAGAAAAGTGGATTTAATAAGTACTAAATACAGCTATAACAGACTGATATTAATGAAGCAAAATAGGGGTACAGATAGAATTATCAATGTAGACTGCAAGGCAAAAAAGATTAAATAGGATAAAGAGGGTTATCATTCGTTGATATAAGATAGACTCACTAAGAAGGTATAATAGTGCTGAGTTTTCATGCACCAAACAAGATAGTATTGCAATAATATAAAGCATACTTATCAGAGAGTATATGAATTTGAGAAAATCACTATCATCATAGAAGATTTGAACACTCATTTCTCAGAATTTGAATTCAAGTGAGGGAATTTTAACAAAAGAAAACACTTTTTTTAAGAAAATTTTGACCAACAAAGAAAATCTCAATAAATTCCCCCAAAATAAAGGTAATAAAGACCACATTTTCTGAATGCTAAAAATTAAACTCCATGTGGTCAGCAACCTTGCCATTCTGTTCACCTTTGTACCTCAGCATCTAACACATCCTTTACCACATTGTAGGGATCCAGAGTATTGGTGCATAAGAAAGAAAGGAAAGGTGACCCATAATATAACTCTAAATCAACATGAAAAATATATCCTCCCCCAGGATCATCCCTTAGAAATTTCAATAACATGAGAATAATTCTCATGGGGGCGCCTGGATGGCTTAGTCCACTAAGTGTCTGCCTTCAGCTCAGGTCATGATTTGAGGGTCCTGGGATCCAGCCCCACTTTGGCAAGCTCCCTGCTCAGCAGGGAGCCCTGCTTCTCCCTCTCCTCCCCCCTCGTGCTCTCTCTCGCTATCTCTGTCGCTATCTCTGTCTCTCTCAAATAAATAAATAAAATCAAAAAAAAAAAAAAAGGTAGCCCATGGCGCCAACCCAAGAACTACTACTTCATTTAAAAATATACAAATTGCTTACTATAAAACTTGACAAGAGATTTGATTATGCATCTCACTGAGAAGAAAATGGAAATGGCAGAAAATATATGAAAAAGATACTACATACCATTTTCATTTAAAAATATAATCAGGGGCGCCTGGGTGGCTCAGTCGGTTAAGTGTCTGACTCTTGATTACAGCTCAGGTCATGATCTCAGGGTCGTGAGATTGAGTCCCACATGGCGTTCTGCTCTGGGTAAGGAACCTGCTTAAGATTCTCTCTCTCCCTCTCCCTCTGCCCCTCCCCATCCCTGTCATTTTCTCTCTCTCTCTAAAATAAATAAATAAATATTTTAAAAAGGAACAATCAAAACAATCGTGAGAGGGGCGCCTGGGTGGCTCAGTCTTTAAGCATCTGCCTTCGGCTCAGGTCATGATCCCAGGGTCCTGGGATCAAGCCCCGCATCAGGCTCCCTGCCCCGAAGGAAGCCTGCTTCTCCCTCTCCTACTCCCCCTGCTTGTGTTCCTTCTCTCGCTATGTCTCTCCCTGTCAAATAAATAAAATCTAAAAAAAAAATCATGAGATACTGTTTTTCACCTATCATATTGGAAAATATTTTAAAGTGTGATCATTCTAGTGATGGTGAAGCTATGGAAATAGGGCAACTCTTGAAGATTATTGGTGAAATTATAAACTTACACAGCCTTTCTGGAAGCAATATGGTGGTACTTATCAAAGTTTTAAATGTGGGTACCCTTTGAACTAACAGTTCTCATTCTAAATATCTGTCATGGAGAAATTCTCACACATGTACACAAACGTATGTATGCAAGAGTTTTTTGGGGGGCTTGTTTTTTTTTTAAAGATTTTATTTATTTATTTGACAGAGACAGAGACAGCGAGAGCAGGAACACACGCAGGGGGAGTGGGAGAGGGAGAAGCAGGCCTCCCGCAGAGCAGGGAGCCCGATGTGGGGCTCGATCCCAGAACCCTGGGAGCATGACCGCAGCCGAAGGCAGACACTTAACTGACAGAGCCACCCAGGCGCCCCAGTATCCAACCGTTTTAGTTGCACTATTTTATTGGCAAAAAATTTGAGAATCACCTACGGGGCGCCTGGGTGGCTCAGTCAGTTAAGCTTCCAACTCTTGGTTTCAGCTCAGGTCATGATCTCAGGGTCATGAGATTGAGCCCCACCTCAGGCTCTGCGCTCAATGCGGAGTCTGCTTCTCTCCCTCTCCCTCTACCCCTCCCCCTGCTTATGCTCGTGCTCTCTCTCTCTAAATTAAATAATCTTTTTAAAATATTTAGAACCACCTAAATGTGTATAGTAGAGTATGGTGGACCCATATGACAGAATACCATGCACCATAGGTGAAAAATAAGCCACATCTATAATATGAAAAGATGTTCACAGCTATATATATATTAAGTGTAAAATACATATTGCCTTTATATATATTCATTCTGAGGCCATTTTTGTAAGAATAAAATCTCCAAACCTCTATATAATTAACAATTTTACCTCCTTGCTGGTTTTCTTCTTTATTTTTTTTTAAGATTTTATTTATTTATTTGAGAGAGCGTGCGCACACGAGCAGGGGGCAGGGGCAGAGGGAGAGGGACAAGCAGACACCCCACTGAGCAGGGAACCGGACATGGGACTCAATCACGGGACCCTGGGATCATGACCTGAGCAGAAGGCAGATGCTTAACTGACTGAGTCACCCAGGCGCCCGTTTTTTTTCCTTTAAATAAACCTTTGATTGATTGAAGTAAAACATACATACAGAAAATTACACAGGGAACTCACCTTTGGTACCACCGCCCAGATCTAGAAGTAGAACCATTATCTAGGAGCCTGGAGTGCGATGAGAGAAAGGTCTAAGCTAGATCCAGATGTGTGAATTAGCATATGAAAGTCATTGAATAATTGTCAGAATTGGATCAGGATCTCGGAGGAAAAGGTCTAAGGTGAAAAATGCAGAGGGCTGAGGACTTGGGGTGCGTTACCGTTGAAGTGACAGAGAGAATACAGTGGTCTGCAGCGGGGAATCGGAGAAGGATGCCGGAGGTAAGAACACAGCCCCTGAGGCAATCTGATCACATCTGGCGCAGGAGCGCCATGCCCGCAGGCCCAGTGGGATTCCTTATGGAGGTACTTTGTGGCCTGTGACCCTGTCGCTCTGGCCACAACTGACTGAACGAGAGATCCAAGCCCCAGGCCCTGTAGGAGCGATATTGGTCAATGAGTGCCTCATCCAGGGACCCTCCTCTCTCTTTGGATGTCTCACACACACACACACACACACACACACACACACACACACACGGCTTACAGAGTAATAAATACATCAACACACAAACAGAAACATAGAAAGAAAGCAGTGGCAAAACGTGATTGGGAAGAAACCGTGAGATGGAGAGATCAGCCCCAAAAGTGGGCAGCAGGTCACTGCACAGGGAAAAGCCCCAAAGCCGACTCTGTTAAGGGAGAGGCCGAGAAAAGTCTGTCTCCCCTGGGGAAAGGAGCCGCAGTGCGTGGGAAACCCTCCCCTCCCTGGAAGCCTGGGTCTGTGTCATTGCCCTGCCCCTCCTCGTCCCCGACCACAGCCACAGATAACCCCAGAGTGACCCCTAGGGCTGTCTGGTCAGGGGTGGAGTGCTGGCGGCCCAGGGCAAAGTGTTTGAGTCACACTTCTTGTCACATCCTTTCACTTCCCCAAGTGGTTCCGACGCGAAAGGCCTTTCGGATTGGCTGCCTCCAGGGGCCCGCGCCCCGCTGCGGCTGGCCGGCTGGGGGTCAGGAGCCCCTAAATACTTCCGGCTGCCGAGAGTGGCCTCAGACTAGGCGAGCTGCCGCGCGCGCCGCTGCCCGGAGCCGCGTGGGGTAAGTGCGCCCGCCTTCAGCAATTGACTGGCTCCCCGTTGGCGCCCAGCCCACAGCCACCGCTTGCCTGTGCTTCCTTTTACCCACTTTCGTCAGACATTTGCGGGCGGGGGACCCCAGGGGCGGAGAAGCGCGCGATGGGGCAGGGAGGAGGGGCAGGCTGGGCTGCAGCGGAGAATGCCAGGTCCTTCTGCCCTGTCCTCAGAACGTCGTTGCCCTCTTGTCGAAGGTCCCAGTGCTACCGGCCCGTCTCCTGTGCACCGCCCCATGCATCTCTGCCTCTGCCACAGCCCGTCCCCGCAGCAGCTCCTGCGGTCTGGCGGAGCCCAGCGGCGGCCCCTGCGGTCCTTACGCTCCTGCCTGGCACGACCTCCTAAACCCCAGGGCCCCAAGAAGCAGGTGGTGTTTGCAGACACGAAGGGGCTCTCGTTGACATCTATGCACCTGTTTGAGGATGCTGTGGGCGGAGACTCTGAGGAAGGCTCGTGTCACCTGTCCAGCTTCCCGCGCCCCGCATCCCCCCCAACCCTCTGCGCCCCGGGCCTCTCGGCCCCTGGGCCGGACTCGGGGTTTCCGGAGGCGCCAGCAGAACCGGAGCGTGTGCCGGGAGCAGAGCGCGGGGCGGGGGGGGCTGCCTGCGAGGCACCGTGCGGGTGCGCACTCTGGCTTTCCAGAAGGCAGTGCAGGTGCGCACGACCTTTGATGCCAGCGACTCGTTCCAAAAAGCGCCCCAGCGTTGGTGGTATAGTGGTGAGCATAGCTACCTTCCCAGAAGCGCCCTGTGTTCACATGGCCGGTCCTTGCAGAAGCGAGACTGACAGCTTCGGCTTCCCAGTGGCGAGGCCACTAGTGTCCCCGGGCCCTGAGGACGCCATCCGGTTCTGCATCTCTTTAGGGTGTGCTCAGCAGCTTTTGGGGAACAACAGTCAAGGACAGAACTGTTGCGTGGTGCCCAGTTCACAGTCCTGCTCATCAGACTGAAATTGAACTCTCTCGAGGGCCAACAGGCTGAGCCCTCTGGGATTACTTTTTCTGCACAGGCAGAGCTTGATTTTCTTACCCAGGTGGTGCGTATTTCCTCTCTCTCCAGGAGCTTCCCGCAGACTGTTTTTGCTCCGGGATTCATAGCGGGGAAACCGGCCTGGGGCAACACGCAGCCACGCCCCCTTCCTCGGGGGGGCCCCAAGCCTTAAATGCGTTGCATTCTTCTTTCTGGGGGGCAGGCTCACTTCCTGACCGAAGGGATGAGATTTCCTTCCTGAAGATGCTCGGTATGGCACCTTTTATCCTTCGCAGGGAAGGAAGCCTTTGGAATGTGGAACAGGAGAAACGTAAATAAAGCTTTTAAATGTAATTCTTTAAAAGGCCTGGCAGAGAGTGTCCCTTAAGGTTGGGCGGGTGTGTGGCAGAGGTCAGGAGGAGCTCTTTACATTGAAGATAGAGATGCAGCCCAGAAATGTTCTCTTTTACTTTCCTCTCTATCCAGAAAGGGCTAGTTTTCTGGTAACTCAAAGTCGTCTTGCCTCTTCAACTTTTGCCAAAAAAAAAAAAGTTTGTTACAGGACTTCATCTTGTATTGTCTACCAACACCTGACCTTTCCCCCTCTTCCAGCAGATAAGAGTCTGGGAAAACTCTATCTACCTCCAAATAAATGTACTTAAAAAACAAACATTTTTAACTGTTTTGCACATTCTTTTAAGTGTAATTTACCTAGACCCAGAAGCCAGACCTTTGTT
Source organism: Neomonachus schauinslandi (assembly GCF_002201575.2). NCBI lineage: Eukaryota > Metazoa > Chordata > Mammalia > Carnivora > Phocidae > Neomonachus > Neomonachus schauinslandi. Next base: position 38,492,131 of record NC_058404.1, read on the forward strand.
CCTATTTGCACCCCCCCCCCAACACACACACTTTCCCTGTTGTATTTATCCCCCTGTACTGAAACTGCTTATTGAATTGTTTGCTCCCCTCAGAGCCTGGGAGAGCTGGGGCAGACCCAACCATGTACATTGCTGGCCCATAGGCTGGCCACCCCTGAGACACTCAAGACATATGGTTTGAAATAATGCATGAGTATTCATGCCAGGTATGCCCCCAGCTTCAATTTATAATGTTCTGAGATCCTTAGCCTTTGGAAGATCTTAACCGCTTCTCAGAGACTGTTCATTCTCTCAGATTATCATTCATAGATGACAAATTTTTAACAAAAGTGTTGTTTTTGTTTTTGTTTTTTAATCTTTATTTCCTCTCATCCTTGACTTCTTGGGCTACGTTTGTTTGTGCCAGTGGTAGGCTAATACACGCAATCATAATGGTTGAGCAAGCAACATTCGCTTTATTTATTTTTGTCCCTTAGAGGGCCTGCCCCCGGCTGACTCCCTCTGTGTGTATGACAGCCAGGTGGTTAACAGGGTAAAGATAGAAGGAGCCGAACAAGCAAGCTTCCAGGACAGAGAGGACACAGCTGCAGCTTCCTCGTCTGATAAGGGATGCCACAGTACCACCACTGTTTCCTCCCCGCCCCCCACTCCAGGCTTCCAGTCTTGACTCATTAAGAGATGATCGGGAATAGGGTGGGTGGTCCCCACTGGGTAAGCTGTCCGGATTGGGAGTCGGTCTCTGAAATTAAAGCTGGTAAGAACAGAAAAAAATGAGCAGTCAGCTATAAAGGTGACTTATTCCCAGAATGTGTTGTAATATAGTTCTCATGAAACCAGGGTTTTCTGAAATCTCATTGATGAGCTTCTAAGAAAATACAGTTGAGGTCAGGGCCCACCACTGGAGAAGGGAAGTCTTGGAAGACCACATAGGTCAGGTCTAACAGTTTAGAGGGGCTGAGGAATCTAGACTTAGGATATTATACTCCTGCAACCACAGAGACAACCAGCAGGATTGAAAAGAGATGCTGCTTGTTAGTCATCTTTGAGTTTCACATGTTTCAGTGCCAGATCACAAAGTTGAGGCCCTGACCTCAACTGTATTTTCTTAAAAGCTCATCAATGAGATTTCAGAAAACTATTGAATTAATATTTGATATTTTTATAAAGCCTTATCTTATAAACAGCATAACAGTGTTTAATTGTGACTTTTGGAAATACACACATGTACTATATGCCACAGTTATGTAATCCTGTAATTCTTTTTTTTTCTTTTTTATAGTGATAATCTCAGAAAAACAAAAGTGGCCCAGACTCTTGACCTCTCAAATGTCCAGACTAAGATAAACTGGTTTAATTTATGACAACCTTTCCTATGCAGGTAATTTTTCCATTCAGTGACCCCTTTTACTGTCTTTCCCAAACATACCCTGTATTGTCTACCAAATTTCATGCATTAAGTACTAGTTCATTCATGATTTTATTAAATACATGCATACTTTGTCAAGTTTCTGGTAGTCATCGTGTAGTTTTGAGTCATTCAACAAACATTTACTGAGCAACTACACTGTGCCAGACATCATATTAAGTACTGGGGCTAGAAAGATGAATAAAACAAAATTCACAGTCCATTGAAGGGAGCCATACATACAGATGATTGATAAAAATAATTCTAGAGGCACCAGGAAGTGTGAGAAACACATGGAGGGGGGAAAAAAAAAAAGGAAAAAAAGAAGAAGAAAACACACACACACACACACACACACAGAGAATGAGCACCTAGGAAGAAATCAGAGAAAATGTCTTCTTGGAGCTGACCTCCAAAGTGAGTGCCTAAAAGATGAGTAGATGTTTGCCAGAAATTACATTTCAGTTAGCTTAAATGGCCTTATTTATGTATGTGATTTCCACAAGACTTTTGAATTATTGTTTCACTAATTGGAAACTTCTCTTTTGCTCCCCTGAGGATCCCAGGAAGTCAGCCATTGTTTTAATGGAGGTGATAATGGCCGGCAGGAGTGAATTTTGGAAAACGGAGAGCTGGGCAAAGAGGAGGGTATGGCCATATTCATCCAAGAGGACGTTCTGTTCAGCCAACTGTTTTTGGCTGTTTAGCAGCTAGAGCCCCATATAAGCACAAGGTATATCAAATTGCCAGAGCCTTTAGAGACATACATTTCCTTTTCTCTTTTTTTTTTAAACTTTATCATCAACCTATTGATGCTGATTTGGTTTCCCAAGTAGACACTGCTATAAGGGTATGAACTGACCTATGGATTCTATTATTCCAGTTAATTTTGCATTTTTAATGATCCACCTAATTTAATAAATAAGTCCCCTTTATCAGTGTCTCCTGCAGATTTGATTACTATAAATCAGTCCCCAGAAACAGATCATCTTGCTGTGAACTGAAAAAGTTGGGTCTGTGAATTTTCAAGTTGAGGACCACAGTGTGGGTGCAGACTGAAAAACTTGTCTTCTTCATTTTGCTCTTAACTACAAAGTCTCTACTTCTTAAGTCAGAGTGTTCTTGTATTGATCTGATCCAACATGTGTATCAGCCATATTCTGATGACTCTCAGATTTAAATCACTGGATCTCTCCTCCCAACTTTAGACTCCTATATCAAACACCAGCATCACAAATGGTGGTTCCCCCCAAAATTAAAAACAGAATTACAACAGGATCCGGCAATCCCACTTTGGGGAATAGATCCAAATGTACCGAAGGCAGCATCTCAAATGTTTGTACGTTCATTTTCACAGCAGCATTATTCATAACAGCCAAAAGGGGGAAGAAACTCAAATGCCCATCAGTGGATGAGTGGGTAAAGTAAATGTGGCATGTACCTACAACACAACATTATTCAGCCTTCAAAAGGAAGGAAATTCTGACACCTTGAACCTGGAAGGCATTAGACTAAGTGAAATATGCCAGTCCCGAAAAGACAAATATTATAGGATTTCACTTAGATATGAGTATGAAGTATGAGTAATTAAACTCAGAAACAGAAGTAGAATGGTGGTTGCCTAGGCTGGGGGGAGGAGGAATGGGGAGTTTTTGTTTAATGGGTATACATTTTGGTTTTTCAAGACGAAAAATTTGTAAAGACTGATCGCACAATAATGTGAATATACTTAACACCACTGAACTGTACACTTAGAAATGGTTAAGATGGTAAATTTTATGTGTATTTTGCCACAATTAAAAAATTTTTTATAAAGAACACACCTTGGGGCGCCTGGGTAGCTGTCAGTTAGGCATCTGCCTTCGGCTCAGGTCATGATCCCAGGGTCCTGGGCTCCCTGCTCAGCGGGGAGCCTGCTTCTCCCTCTCCCTCTGCCCCTCACCCTGCTTGTGCTCCCTCTCTCTCAAATAAATAAATAAAATCTTTAAAAAATAAAATTAAATAAATAAAAAGAATACACCTTTTGCTTAATTTGTCTTTTTCTCTTGGTGCTTGGAAATGAGCATTGGTATTGCTAGTTGTTTAGTAAATAGTTGTGGTTCACCTCTTAATGTCAAAGGCTTTATACATGAAAAGGTATCTGTGGAAGGGAAAGAAGTTATGCAGCACACTTATGGGAATATTCTACTAGGGGAAAGAGCATCTTTAAAAGGAATATCTTCCCATTTGCCATACACACAGCAAACACAATGATTATAGAGGCACATTTTGGGAAATTAGCTCAAAGTCAGAATGACGTGGGGGTTGTTAACACTGTGATCCCCCTTTTAAATTTTTTTATTTATATATTTTTAAAGATTTATTTATTCATTTGAGAGAGACAGAATGTGTGTGCCTGGATTGGGGGAGGGGAGAGGCTGAGGGAGAGAGAGAATTTCAAGCAGACTCCTGCTGATAGCAGAGCCCAGGCGGGGCTCCATCTCATGACCCTGAGATCATGACCTGAGCCCAAATCAAGAGCCGGACATTTAACCAACTAAGCCACCCAGGTGCCCCAAGATCCCCCTTTCTTAATGGACTATCCATCAGGTTTTTAAGATTACTCACATAGTTTTTGTATTAAGAGTATTTTCATTCTAAAATGGGGAAATACCTCAACAATAATCTAAAGACAGTCCAAATTCGGAGTGACAAGGAATTTAGTGTTGGATGTAAGCCTATTAATGCTATAGGCAGTGGGCCTTCTCTATAGATAAACCTACTTTGTGTCCAACTTTTCAAGCATTATTTGCTCATCTTATCTCTCTCATTTATTCCTCTGCCTAGAAATGGGTATGACAGAGATTTGCCTGTATCATTGACCTTTGAAAACAAAATTCTGGAACCTGAGGGAACCATATTAACCCAGTTCTTTTTGGCTCCCTCTTCAAAAGGAAGTTTGGGATTGCCTTCACGCACTAAAGAAGTTTAGAGAATGTGTCAAGGAATGTGTGTGTGTGTGTGTGTGTGTGTGTGTGTGTTGATACCCAACAACTGAGTCTACTACTTGGCTGGGCAAAGAATCAATCAATGTCATTTGTGTTGAGTCTCTAAAATGTGTGAAACATTTTTTAATTTCAAAATTATCATATAGAAAGAACAGTAATATATGGTGGGAATTGTAAGAAAACATAAACACAAATACACAAAAGCAGAGCACAGACTACTTCTAAGTTTTGACTGGTTCTGGAGGCAGGAAAGGAGACAAGATATCAGAATCCAAAAAGCATTTAAGATGGTAGTGACCACTTTAAAATTCTAGCCCTAGCACTGAGGAGGACACAAAAATGTATGATGTCCAGTTTCCTTTATGGAATTTAATCTAGTTGAAGATTTTCCAAGGCCATGAATTATTCAACTTTGTATTGCCATTGGGACAGTGGCAAAAACTGGCCACATGGGAAGGACTCGGTGAAGATTTGTTAAATGAATAGATAAATGATTGAGTTTAAAATATGTGATAAATCCCAAACAGGTGTGGTGATGAGTGGAAATGAGTGGTCCAGTGTTTTGGAGTAGAGCCGTCATTCTTATCGTCAGATTTTGAGGCTTAAGAATGTGGACTTTACCCTGAAGATTTATTATCAAGTTATTTAGCAAGGAATGGCAATCCGACACTAGTACACAGAATAAACTGGGGGAGGGGGGCTTGGTATTGGAGGTAAAAATGTCTTTTAAGAACAAGGAGAAGGGCTATTTTTCTTCCTAAGGAGAATCCATTTGAGAGAAGATGATAAACTTGGGTCCTTGGGTTAGGCATTTGAAGTCTGAAGTGCTGGTGAGAAATACACAGGCAAACTCCAGCAGGCACCAGCTAGACTTAAGCAGAGAGATCCCTTCCGAGTTGAGGTGGACGTTGCAAAGTTCCAGCTGTGAGGGAACAGGGAGATTGTCCACACAAACCCCTTGCACTCCGCGGCTTCATTAGTAAGACAAATGACACTCAGGGATGATGAGTGATGGTGATGGTGGTGGCAGTGATGGTGATGTAGTGGCAGCTGTTTCTTGAGCGTGCCAGGCCTTGAGCTAGGTTCTTTACATACAGAACCCTATCTCACCGCATACTCACAACAGCCCCAAGACGACAAGATAATTTTGTGACTCAAGCCTTTCTCGCTGATCAGGACAGATTTCACCCTCTCTAGAACCTACACGAGAGCACCTTGGGGGAAGTAACCAGTATTCGGGCCCGGGCACAGCTCAGAAACGTGGAGACCCCTCTTTCGGAAGCGCTCCCCTTATTGGAGCAGGAATCCCGAGGGACGCGCGCCACGGTGAGGGGCCGGGGACCAGGGCCCTCGAAGCACAGCATCAGCCTCCGTAGCGCTCCGCCAGCCCGCGGTAACGGCTCCTCGCTCGCCAGGGGGCGCCTCGGTCCGTCCCAGGCGCTCCCGACCGCGGGCAGGTGACGCGGCGCCCCGCCCCTCGGGGTCCCCGCCCGGCGCGCGCCCGGCGCGCGCCCGGCGCGCGGGTGCCGGGCGAGAGATTAAACGGCGGGAGGGGTGGGGATGGGACGCGAGGGGTCACGTCAAAGCGGCGTAGACAAAGGGCGGGCGCGCGCACGTCTTTACGCACGCTTCGGCCAGCGGCGGCGGCCAAGGGCGGGAGGGATCGTCCGCGGAGGGATTGGCAGCTCCGGAGGCTCGCGGTCGGTGAGTATGACCGAGTTCCCGCCGGTTCTGAAGGTCACTGGCCCCAGGGGAGCCGGCAGCGGGCCCGGGGGTTCGGGGCCAGGCACCCCGCGAGCGGCCTGCGGTCTGGGAACCCCGTCCCTACGCCGCTGCGGCGTCAGGAGACACCATTGCCGCTTCCTGGGGTTTCCCGGCCCGTCGGAACGTTCCGCCCCCTCGGCCGCAGTGGAACAGTCCGCGCCCCTCCCCGGGCGAGCTCGCTGCGCCGCCCTCGGGTCCCGCCGCAGCGCCCCGGAGGCCGGTGTCGGGCGGCTCCCGCCACTCCCTGCTCGGTCCGGTCCCCCTCCGGATGGGCTCTCCGGGCTTCCCCCGCATCCCAGGTGCTCTGCAGCCCGTCCTCCCCGAGCGTGGAGGAGTGGAGCTCGGGAGGGCTGAGGGGGTATGAAAGATCACGAGGAGGCGCCTTCTCTTGTAATTTCTTTTCTTATGTCCTTTGGCTTCGCTGGGATGTAGATTTTCTCGCTTGTTCTCCAGAGGAACCCATTTTTCTTTCTTTAGAATTTCTTAACCCCCGAAATCCCTTATCTTTCCGTTTTGATTTCACGCCCTGCAAGGCATCCTCCTACCAAAGGGTCTTGTTTATTTACTCACTTCGTTTCACGTAGGGTTTTAACTTTTGCAGTTTCAAAGTTAGAGAAAACATACTGTTTGAAACATATGGTATTACTCTGTGGAAATAAGTTCCATACTATACTAGCTATAAGTGCCTCTCACTGCTCATGCCCTCAGTGCCATGGATCTTCTCAGTGATAACCTTCTTGACAGCATTTCCTTTCTGGTTCATTTTCCTTAATTTTGACTGAACTTTGAGTGCCTCTGCTTAGTTTCATCTCCTGTAGATTCTCTCTCAACCCAAGGGAAATGGTGTGAAAGCAGTTACCCGTATGCCAGAGACTGTAGAAATGAGTCCTGTAATAATGCCAGTCTGGTATTGTCTTCTCACTTTGATAGTGTTTTTTTGTTTGTTTTTTTACCAACTTTGTATTATAGAGACTTTCAGACATAGAAAAATAGATAAAATAGTGAGCCAGCATGTATCCATCATCCAGCCTCAACAACTGATCTTCAGGTTAAGCCTGTCCCATCCATGTCCCCCTTCCCTAAGCTCTGGGATAAATCCTTGATATCAAAAGCAGCTTGAAAGGGCGCCTGGGTGGCTCAGTTGGTTAAGCGACTGCCTTCGGCTCAGGTCATGATCCTGGAGTCCCGGGATCGAGTCCCGCATCGGGCTCCCTGCTCAGCGGGGGGCCTGCTTCTCCCTCTGACCCTCTTCCCTCTTGTGCTGTCTCTCATTGTCTCTCTCAAATAAATAAATAAAATCTTAAAAAAAAAAAAAAAGCAGCTTGAGATTCAAAATAAAAATCGTACTGTTGTGTAAAATCATAATGTACTTTTTTGGGACATAGTCTACTATTGGAAGTTGTTCAACTAAGAAATACGTAATAGCATTGGAGAAGGGCCAGAAAAGGACACCTAAAATGATCAAAGTGCTGGAGGACAGGTTGAAACAAAAAGTCTTCAGATGTGGATGAGAACTTCCAGGTCATCTTTCTAACTTTTTTTTTTTTTTTTGACAGACAGCGAGAGAGGGAACACAAGCAGGGGGAGTGGGAGAGGGAGAAGCAGGCTTCCCGCGGAGCAGGGAGCAGGACCCTGGGATCATGACCTGAGCCGAAAGCAGACACTTAACGACTGAGCCACCCAGGCGCCCCTAACTTTTTCATTTTTAATGCACCCTCAGGGTCCATAGATGTTCAGAGATTTGTCCAGATCAACCGGGAATAAGAGTCCAAAGAGGCTGGAAACCTCTCCCAACTCCACATTCAGTCTTTTTTCTCCTGTACCATAGTACTACTTTTAAGTTGTTTCTTTAAGGAAAGGGAAGTGTGTGGGAGGGCTATAATGAAGACTTTTACAATGAAAGGTTTGGATGGGTTAATAGGAACTTTCCCATCAAATTCTGGAATAATAAAACTAGGGGATATGTCTTAAAATATTTCTTAAGCCAGATATGGGACAAATGAGAAATTCTAATCACAGCTTTTAGTAAACATGGGAAACTTGTGACCTTAGAAGGGGAATACCAGACTGAGAATAATTACAAACTTTAACAGATGTAGATAACATTCACAGCTATTTAACAAAGAGTAACTAAGGGAAACTGGGATGATTTGGCATGCACTCCTGAAGTTTTGCTCTTGATAGCAGAGAGAACGATTGTACCCTTCCATAGAACATCCTTTCTTGCCATTAACAGATAAAAATCCTAGGCTGGGTGTAACATGGATTAGGTGTTTGCCTTCTTTTCTTTTTTTGTTTTTACAAAACCGTAGTATGTATTTCTTAGCACATTTTGTGCTGTTAAGTTTCCTTATCCCAGGAAAGACAGGTAAATTCAGTACTTGTACCTCAGTCTTCACCCTTAAAATTGGAGGGGATATTGTACCTCCAAGGAATGCTGTGAGCAAAGGAATCTTTGTATATAGAGTTCATCGAGTTTGCTTTTAAGTTTGGTTTATATGACGTAACATAGTTGTTTATAAATTATTTTCAGGATGGACTTTTGTCAGCTTGTGCCTTAAATACAGTGGTCGTCGCATGCATCCAGCTTATGGAAATAACTGCTGAGATAACAGCATCGGGGTGTCTTGGTAAATCATTACCCTACAGACATGGGTGCAGGGAGAACTTTTATATTTTGTGTGGGTTTTGTGGGTTTTTTGTTTTTTTGTTTTGTTTTTTTAGTAGAGGGAGGGAGAAGAGGGAGAGAGAATCTTAAGCAGGCTCCATACCAAGTACAGAGCCTTACACTCAGGACCCTGAGATCATGACCTGAGCCGAAATCAAGAGTCAGCACTTAACTGACTGAGTCACCCACCCCTTGTGTGGGTTTTTTTTGTGTTTGTGGTATCGGAAAGAGTACAGTGGTTAGCTAGGAGTCTAGCCTGGTAACTGGTTTCTGCTGAAGAATAAACCACTTATCTGTATGCATGTCACAAAATGTTACCTTTTATTAAAAATCTCTTGCTTTCTGGAGCTAGAAGCTGAGATTATTTGATCATGGTTGAACTGTACTACAAAACTGTTTTTTCAAGTATATTAGAACCTCATTATGGAGTGGCATTTATATCTTTCTGTATCATTATGCTCAGGGGAGGACTTGACCAAATATCATCAATTCCATGTATCACTACACTACAAAATACTTAGGATAGCATGATGAATGCTTTTTAAAAGCACTGAATTTTGGACTTAATAGGAATGTTAAAAAGCTTGCAGTTTTTCCTAACTCCTTTAAAGGTACTCTCTGTCCTATAAAACATGCATACCCGTGCACCTGCCACCCAGTCACAGGGCCTTGTCTCCTTTCTTTGGGCACTCTTTTGGTTTGCCTTGTGTTTGCATTGCACCTCCTTTTAAACTATAAGCCCAAGATCTGCAATATTAGAATAATGCTTTGTAAAAAGTAGGAGCATAGTAAATTTTTGTTGACCTTTTGAATTAAAATACCAAAAAACTGATGAGGAAATTGAAATCCAGGGAAGCTGAATGACTTACAGACCAGATAGTAACAAAGCTGTGCCTGAACTCTTAGCTAAGGAGACTCCTGAGTTCCAATTCTAAGCTCCTCTACGGTATCATTTTCTTCACACGGCAGAGGAATGGGGAGGGAAAAAATATTTATGTATGTGTTTTTTTCTTTACCAGTTACACATATTTTATTTTCAGGGTCTGCTTTAAAAGTTTTTGATCAGGGGCGCCTGGGTGGCTCAGTCAGTTAAGCATCCGGCTCTTGATCTCAGCACAGGTCTTGATCTCAGGATCGTGAATTCGAGCCCTGTGTTGGGCTCCACGCTGGGTGTGGAGCCTACTTAAATAAAATAAATAAAAAATAAACGTTTTTGATCAGTGCTGTCCAATAGAAATACAATACACACCATATATATGATTTTACATTTTGTAATAGCCACTTTTATTTTTTTTAATTTTTTTTTCCACGAAGTATTTATTTGTCAAAGAGAGCACAAGCAGGCGGAGTGGCAGGCAGAGAAAGAAGCAGGCTTCCCACTGAGCAAGGAGCCTGATGCGGAACTTGATCCCAGGACTCTGGGATCATGACCTGAGCCGAAGGCAGACACTTAACCAGCTGAGCCACCCAGGCATCCCGTGTAAGAGCCACTTTTTAAAAAGTACAAAGAAACACACGAAAATAATTTTAATCATGTATTTTATTTAATCCAAATTATCCAGAATATCACTTCAACATGTAATCAATATACAGATTATTAGTGATTACATTCAGTTTTTCAGAGAACATTCAAATCCAATGTGTATCTTATTTACATTTACAGCATATTTCAATTTGGACTACCCACATTTCAAGTGCTCAAGAGTTATATGTGGTTAGTGGCTGCTGTGTTGGACAACAGAATCACTGTCAGCTGAGCATAAAGATAAAGGAGCATTTTAGACTCTTGGTAATAATTCTGAGGTTAAAATAGTTTGTGCTTGTATTCATTGGTTTTTTTGTTTCATGTCTTAGTGATTTTTCTTTGCATAATTACGATTGTTTCAAGTTTGTAGCAAGTTGAACAAAGAAGTCTGATGGTTCACAAATTTTGTACCTTTGTGATGAAATGCTCTCTTGGTCTGTGGGATCAATCTTTTCCCTCTCTCTTTTTTTTTAACCATCTTGACCATTTTTAAGTGTGTAGTCCAATAATAATGCTTTCTCATTTTAACACTATTTAGTCATTGGGGGGAAAAAAGCTTGATTTTTAAAAAAAAATAGCCAGTAACAAAACTAAGTAATAAAATAACCTAATAAAAAATAGGTAAGAATTTGAACACTTCACCAAAGAAGATAGATGGATGGTGAATAAGCAAACAAGATGCTCAATATCATTGGTCATTGGGGAAATGCAAGTCAAAACTATGAGATACCACTTCACATCGATTAGTGTGTCTAAAATTAAAAAGACTGATCCTAGGGCGCCTGGGTGGCTCAGTTGTTAAGCGTCTGCCTTTGGCTCAGGTCGTGATCCCAGGGTCCTGGGATCGAGCCCCGCATTGGGCTCCCTGCTCCGCGGGAAGCCTGCTTCTCCCTCTCCCACCTCACCTGCTTGTGTTCCCTCTCTCACTGTATCTCTATCAGTCAAATAAATAAATAAAATCTTAAAAAAAAAAAAAATGACTGATCCCATCAAGTGGCGGTAAGGTTGTAGAGCAAATGGAACTTTCATACACTGCTGGTGAGGATGCAAAATGATGGTACAACCAGTTTAGAAAGCAGTTTGGCGGGATGCCTGGGGGGTTCAGTCAGTTAAGCGTCTGCCTTTGGCTCAGTTCATGATCCCAGGGTCCTGGGATCGAGTCCCGCATTGAGCTCCTTGTTTGGTGGGCAGCCTGCTTCTCCCTCTGCCTGCCATTCCCCTGCTTGTGCTCTTTCTCTGACAGATAAATAAAATCTTTAAAAAAAAAAACAGTTTGGCAGGTAAACATACACCTGCTTTAGACTCCGTCATTCCACTCCTAGGTATTTACCTAAGAGAAATTAAAATGTATGTCCATATGAAGACTTGTAGATAGCAGCTTTATTTGTAACAGGCCCAAACTGGAACAATCCAGTTGTTCATCGGTAGGTGAATGCATAAGCGAATGTGGTATATCCATACCTTGGGCTACAGCTCAGCAGTAAAAAGGAATGAACTCGTGACATGTGCTGCAATATGAATGACTCTCAGAATAATTGTGCTGAGTGAAATAAGCCAGACAAAAAAAGATTAAAAAAAAAAAAGGCCAGAAACTGTATACAGTTTACATATACATACTGTATATGTAATATGCAATTACATATACAGTACTCAAATGTAAAAACACCATCTCTGAGATGGAGCTCACAGAGCAGCATTCAGGTTGGGTAATGAAACTTCTTGGGTCTTAAAAACCCCAGAAAGTTAAATTGTCCTTTCTTAGGCTGATTGCCCCTGAATATCAAAATATCCTGTGTCCTTTGTCCTTTTTTTCTTTTCCAGCTTCGAAGACTTCATGTTACTCTGGGGGAACTTGGTACCAGGTTTCTTACTACCCAGTTCCAACTCAAGTTAGTCCTTTGTAGGCAAGGGGAAAGGTACGTAAGGTCAGGGTGACCTTAGCTAAGATCAGGACCCCAAAACTGACCCTGTTACTGTCGTCTTTCTGGTGAGTTGAGTTATCCTTTAGCTTACTCTATCTTGACTTTGTCTTGAACCATTTATTTTATCTAGGATTGATGTCAGCTCCATGTATAGTCTTGATTTTTTAGCACTTCAGGTTCACTTCAACCTAGTAGCTCTGAGTGCTAACGTGTTTCCTTGGAAACACTGTATACTTTCTCCTAAGCACCAGCATTCCATTCAAGCAAATTTCTTATACTCCACTACTCTAATACACTTGACATTCAGTTCCCCCCAGCACTATTACCTATTCAAAATGGTAAATAAAATTTTAAAGGTAGCAAAAAAGATAAAGTGACCTTGCCCTCACACTCCTAGAGGCAGCAGCTGTAGCCCTTCTTGTATCTTTCCAGAGATCTGTATCTTTGCAAATACATATAAACTGTAGATTTTTCCTTTTCTTCCCTCTCAATTGGTATTTACTGTGGACATTGTTCTGCATCTAACTGGTAGATTGTTTCTTTATCAGTGCACAAGTAAATGTCTTTTTTCATTTAACAGATGAATAGCATTCCATTGTATCTTCTGTTAATTGTGGACGTTGATGTTTCTTTGGATATTACAAAACAGTGCTGCAGTCAGTAACCCTGCACGTACATCGTCTTGTATATGCATCAGTACAGGGTTTCTCAGCCTCAGCACCATTGTCATTTAGGGCTGGATAATTCTTTGCCGTAAGAGGTGACCTCGTATTACAGGATGTTTAGCAGTATCCCTGTCGTCTTTGTACTCGTTGCCAGTAGCTCCCCATCCCGAGTCCTGACAGCTAACAGGGTCTACAAACATTACCAAATGGTAGGGGGAGTGTTGGGGGGAGAGGGGAGAGGTTGGGGGGCAAATGGCCCCTGGTTGAAAACTACTGTTCTAATTTACCTGTTTTTTGCTTGTTTGTTTTTTGTTTTTTTAGAGTGTGTGCAAGCAGGAAGGGGCAGAGAAAGAAGGAGAGAGAGAATCTTAAGCAGGCTACATGCCCATCGTGGAGCCTGACGGGGGGCTCAATCTCAGGACCCTGAGATCATGACCTGAGCCGAAATCAAGAGTCAGATGGTCAACTGACTAGGCCACCCAAGCACCCCTCTAGTTTATCTTTAGGATACATTTTTAGAGGTAGGATTGCTGGAGCTAAGGTTTTGTGCATTTAAAATTCTGATGGCCAGGGCGCCTGGGTGGCTTGGTCAGTTAAGCATCTGCCTTCGGCTCAGGTCATGATCCCAGGGTCCTGGGATCGATCACCTGCATCAGGCTCCCTGCTCAGCAGGAAGCCTGCTTCTCCCTCTCCCACTCCCCCTGTTTGTGTTCCCTCTCTTGCTGTCAAATAAATAAATAAAATCTTTAAAAAGTAAAATTCTGATAGCCTTTACTGAGTTGTTCTCTGAAGAGGTTGTACCATTTTTATACGCTAGCCAGCAGTATTTGAGAATATTTTCTCATTGTCACCAGTATGGTGGTTTATAAAATAATTTTTTTTGCCATCTCACTAGTTTTAATTAACATTTATGTGCTTTACAACTAACCTTTTTACTGAGCACCTAGTGCTTGTTAGGCATGTAGTATTTTTTGGCCTGTGGATTTTGTGATATACTTTGAAATGCTTTCCTCTCTATCTAGCTCTCTTAAAGTTTGGTATTTAGAACTGAAGACAGGGGCCCCTGAGTGGCTCAGTCAGTTGAGCGGCCGACTCTTGATTTTTGGCTCAGGTCATGATCTCAGGGTCCTGGGATCGAGCCCCATGTTAGACTCTGGGCTCAGCAGGGAGTCTGGGATTCTCTCTCTCTCTCCCTCTGCCCCGCCCCCCCACTCATTGATGTGCTCTCGCTCTCTCTTGCGCACGCGCGTGCTCTCTCTAAAATCGATAAATAAATCTTTAAAGAAAAAAACTGAAGACAATACCCTGGGTTTCTTCTGATCCCAATGGAATGATGGTACATACCATTTATTGAAATCTAATATGTGACAGACATTGTGCTTGGTGTGCTTAAAAAATGCATTATCCCTTTGTTGCCTAAGCATTTATGTTTAATGAAATGGTATACTTTCTTTGAGTTGGTATGTGACCTCTCTCTAGACATATTCTGGTAGTCATGGTCTCCTGAAGTAGGACGTGTCACAGAGAGCTAGCTGAAAAGAAATGCAATTGGCCCTTGAACAACATGGGCTTTAAAGACTCCGATTCCCTGTACAGTCTAAAATCTGCGTGTAACTTTTAACCTTCCTAAAACTTAACTGATCGCCTACTGTTGACCAGAAGTCTTACCGATACAGTCAATTAGGTTAACACGTATTTTGTGTGTATGTGTCATATGCTGTGTTCTTATAAAAAAGTAAGCTACAAAAAGAAAATGTTACTAAGGAAATCATAACGAGGGATGCCTGGGTGGCTCATTTGATTGGTTAAGTGTCTGACTCTTAGTTTCAGCTCAGGTCGTGATCTCAGGGTTGTGAGGTTGAGCCCTGCATTGGACTCTGCCCTGAGCATGGAGTCTGTTTGAGATTCTCTCCCTTTCCCTCTCCCTCCCCCTCTGCCCCTCTGCTCCCTCGTTTGTGCGTGCGTGCGTGCACGGACTCTGCCTCAAAATAAATAAAATTTTTAAAAAATCATAAGGAGAAAATACATTTATGGTACTGTGGTTATCAAAAAAATCCATATATAAGTGGACCTGCACAATTAAACCTGTACTACTGTTCAAGGGTCAACTGTATTTGACTCTGCAGTTAGAATCATAATAGTCCCTGTCTTGTGATTGGGTCAGAACTGATTTAAATGGAGTTCCCTCTGTTATTTTTTCTTCCAGGATCCTCTTTTTCTTGCTAACAATCATCAGAGTGTAAAATTATGATTTTGTGTGTATGCTTATTTGCTTAATGCTTGTCTCTAGGCATATTTGTTCACTACTAAATACCGCCTGACATAATGTGTGGCACATAGTATGTGCCCAGTGAATATTTGTTGAATGAATGAACTCGTCACTCTGAGAACTGAGGAGCACTGGAAATTGGGTCGTTTGGGGGCTTAAAGGCCCAGGTGTGCCATTCAGTGGGTTGAAGAGTTTAGTTAGCTTAGTGATGATGGGCTCTGTCACATTCCCTTCTAAAAGGCTGAGAACTACTTGGTTCTTAGATTTTTCTCTGGACCCTTTGGGCTGTTAGGGGAACTTTGGTCCAAATAACTCTCCGTAAGTTTGGCTGAAAGCTGTGGAAATTAAGAGAATGAGCAAATACTACCTCATGCTTATGGAGTCATGGTTATATTTACTGGAAGCAAAGTGATACCCTCTCCTAAATGAGCAGTTATCTGGAAACTGTGGTGTGGTAGAGCTCTGCTGTGACTAATTTTTTGATAATATTTCCAGAGATCAAAGTTTGTGTTAAGGACGCCTAAGACACCAGTCTTCTGGCTTTAATGGCCGCTCTGCTAATCCAGCAAGATGTTTGGAACTCTGTCTGATAACTGCAGTTGGCTTGCTTTTTCTCTTTACTTCTAAGAATTTATGTGAGGATTGTTTAGCATTGGCCAGATAACTTGTTTGGCTAGGTTACTGTTCTCTCTGTTCTGGAGTCTGGCACTCATGAACATGAACTCAAGGGGTGGGGCAGGACCCTAGAGGGGAGTTCAGTGCCTCTGGGGGGAGAAAGGAGTGGCTGGATCATGGGTTTGCAAACTGTAGGGTCAGATAGTAAGTATTTTAGGCTTTCTGGCCGTGGTCTCTGTCACAAATTATTCTTTGTTTTTTACAATTCTTTAAAGATGTAAAAACCATTCCTAGCTAAGAGTCTTAGAAAAACAGGCCAAAGCCAGATTTGGCCTATGGGCCGTGGTTCGCCAGTCCCTGAACTAAGAGAGGAAATTAGTTTATAGCAATAATATGTTTAATGTTTTGGGGACATGAACCCAGAATAACCTTGGGAATTCTCAGTTGATTGTGATTTGAAGAAAAGAGATCTAAACTCTGGCATGGGAAGTCACAATGACCCCAGTGTCTGTCATCTTGAGTCCATGGAACTCAGGGTAACCATGGCTAGTGGGACAGAGGGATTTTGCTGCTTCTTTTCCACAGGAATGCTGGACAAGGGGGACAGGGACGGAAGAGTGGGACAGAGATGTGGCCCTAGAATTAGGCTGGAATTAAACAGGTTTAAAGAATACAGTGACTCAGCAAATTAAGTCTCAGAAATATTTCTAATTTCCTCAGCCTCTGCTGGGATGTTGTTAGAAATCTGGCATGTAGAGTCAGTTTGGCCAGTTTATAAAAATGAAAGGGTAGGTTTGTACCTTGGATTCTGAGAACACCAAATTCTGATACATGAATCCAGATTGGCCTTGTGGTTTTTCTCTGACCGCAAGAAGTTCTGTAGAGCAGGCCTGGCATGAAGGAAGTGTTAATTTATTTCAGGGTAGTTTGGGAGTTAGGAGGGCATAGTGGTTAAAGAGCCTGGGCTGTGAGACAGATCCCCTGCTCCAAACCTACTCTGCTACTTAGTAGCTGTGTCATTCTGGGTAACTTACTTAATTCTCTAAGCCTCGATTTCTTCATCCTGTGTCAAATAGCAATGGTAGTAAGAACTCCACCATAGGCTTGTGAGACTTAGGTGAGGGTCAGATATGTAAAATGTTTGTTATGGGAGCTCAGGGTCTTTTGTGTTGTTAGTATTCAATAAACGTTAGCAGTGATGATGATCATGTTAAAATGGAAGAACTGGAGGATCCAAAATAGGAACTAGTATTTGTGACTCAGTGCCACGGAATAGCATGTCCTGTTGATTTAATCACTAAATGCGTGGGAATGTAATGGGAGCAGTACTGGGTTAGGAGTCTGAAGAACTGGATCTGTCTCTGTCTGCCTTTGTTTCCTAATTGGTAAAACAGAAATAATACTGTTGACAGGTTATGAAAGAACCTGTGAAGAGGCTCTACGAGTTCTAAAAAGGTACTGGACAAAATTTAAGGTAAAGGTAGTAACCTGCTTATTTGTTCAATTTCTCAACCTTCTATAAATAAATGTATAGGAGCGAGCCAGAAGGTGATTGGTGTGAAGCCGCAGAGTTTGCCAGAGATTTGAAAGGACGTTCCCAAGTGCAGGACTTGCATTGGTAACTTGTGGTTAGAGATAAGTAATATAAAATTGAAATACTTTTGTAAGGTATTTAAAGTAGTGTAGTTCACGAGTGGCTATGTTAATTGGAAAAAGCCAATCTGAAAATACGATTCAGACTGAGCCACCCTGGTGCCCCTATGGTGTAGTCTCAAAGTTGAAAACTATGCACCTATAAAGAGAGGGAGCCCTGCATGTGCTGATGGAGTACTCTTCCAAGATATGGTAAGCTAGAGACACAAACCCAAAACGCAAGTTGAAGAACAGTGTGCAGAATATGGCATCATTATTGTTGCCAGGATGAGGGGGTGAGTAGTAAAGGTAAGTTAGGATTTCCTCACGTAAGTGCAGAACACCTTGGGGAGAATATGAAGCTGGTAACACGGCTGCATCTGCTGGGTATCTGGGGACAAGTAGGAGGGAAATCTACTTTTTGTAGTATAAATGAAATGTGGCATATATCCGTATATGATGGATCTTTTGTCCAAACTTCTAAAATGTGGCATATATCCATATATTTTCTCTTCAAAAACTTGGCCACAGATGATATCGTTGGAATCGAAAGCTATACAAAACATCTCTGTTTGCTTCCCGCCTCTCCGTCTGCCAGACACCTGTCGCTGTGCCTGCTCCCTTTGACCTTGATGACTCGAGAAGCTGGCACGGACTCTAGGCTTACTCTAAAACAGTCCCCCTCACCCCCAAAGCATATTGATGTTTCTCTTCTTGATTTGTGTGACTGATGGTGTTTCTGTTTCCACCCCCAGCTTTGGCAGCATGTAAGCAACTTCTTGCCAAGAACCCAGGTCACCGCTGAGAAGGGGGCCTTAGGGAGAAGACCGTCCAGAGGAAACCAATGCCAGACACGTCTGGAGTTAACGCTCAGCGCAGGCAGCATGAGACATTCTGTGCCAGCCCCTGGGTCCTGCTGGCAAAGACTGTAGCTCTCCAGGTTGGAGGGTCCTGGAAGCAGCATGCACCAGGAACCTCTCTAGAGGACGAATGGGGCCAGATGTGAACTCTCTACAATGAACACAGTTTTCAGCTTATGAAGGAGTTTTAAGTAAAACAGTTATTTAATTTCCACATATTCAAGTTCAATAGCCTTCTGTGTGAAGGCCAGCAGTCACCCCCCCCTCCACAGAAGTTATCAGGATTGTTCTGGCACCAAGTTGAACTCTTCTTGGTACTTCTGGCAATGACAGATCTTCAGAACAGATTTATCTACTAAATGCTCTTGAGCAGGAAAGAAAAAGTAAAACTTCTGGAAGGAGCGGAAGGGTAGCAGAGCAGAGATCCCTCCCTCACTACTCACTTTCACAGAAACTCTGCCTGGATTCAGATGCTTGTACTGAAGATTGGTCCCGCCACATTCACCTCCAGAGTCCATCGGTTCTGGGGAGAGCTGCATCTTTGGGCTGCCCCCTGTGGCCCTTTTTACTGTCCTCCTGCCCCCAGGCAGTCAAATGATGTGAACTTGGAACGGGGTTTGCTATCCTTTGGGGACTCGCTTTCTTTCCCAGGCCGGTGCTACTGACAGGACCATTTGAAGACGGTGGTTTGTTCTTGGGGTGGAGGGCACTGGCCTTGCCTGGATCTTCCACCATGTTCCTGTTGCTGCCTTTTGATAGCCTGATTGTCAACCTTCTGGGCATCTCCCTGACTGTCCTCTTCACCCTCCTTCTTGTTTTCATCATAGTTCCTGCCATTTTTGGAGTCTCCTTTGGCATCCGAAAGCTCTACATGAAAACTTTGTTAAAAATCTTTGCGGTAAGTTGTGCTGTTTACAAATGGTTGCTTCACGGAGGATGGAGGAAATGCCGTTATTAGTAAAGAGTTTTTCTTACCTGGCAGATTATTATCTCTCTATTGCATACGGAGAAAACTGGGAGAATGGGAAGTAGCATTTTTAGTAAAAAAAACCCCCAAAACTTCCCTAAATGTGTACTTGTGAAAGCCTTTAGCAGACTTTCTTTTCGAGCTAAGGTCCTTGTATGCTTGATTCTTCTGAGCAAGGGAACCTATTCCATAACTCCACACCTTGCCTATTTATAATTTCAAAGAGAGGGGCTTAGAATTTAAGAAAAAATCACTGCCAGACTCTGCCTCTGCTTATGTAACAGATAATGAAACACGGAGCTGCTGCTCACATATTCCCTCACTAATAAGTTTGGGAGAGACTTTTCTCTTGTTTAGACTTAAATATCTTAAATAGATTCTTGCATTTCAGATAGAAGAAATTAGCAGGGCAGGGCATTTGGTGAATTGTTTTATTTTCTTAAAGACAGGAGAAGGACAATCAATTTCTTAACATATGTCAGAACTTAGCTAATTATACCGCTGAACAAAACTGGCCACAGTGTAAAGGAACCGTTCCTGGAAGTTGATTTTTGCCACAGGACTTTTAATATCTATCCAGAGAGTTGGTACTTTATTAGCAATATCTGTGTTCAGTAGTCACCAAATCTTCAGTTATTCTTGTTCATAGCTGAGACCATGTATAACTTGAGAAGTCAAAAATTTGAGAAGTTACTTATTCATATAGTATCTTATGGTTCAGAATAAATTCATTCATTTTCCTTTGGTTCCTTATAATTCTTCAGTGGACAGGGTATCTACATTTTGTCAGTGAAAAAATAGAGACTCTGAAAGATTAAGTGAGCTGTATGAAATGTTACTTTATGGTGGGAAATATTTTTTATGTGTATTATTGAATATTGGGTTTGGGTATTTAATATTCCTGTAAGAATATGATTTTTGTCACATTTAAGAGTGGCATTTATTATGTTCACAGTGTTGTACAGCCATCACCTCTGCCTAGTTCCCTAACGCTTTCATCACTGCAGAGGGAAACCCCACACTCATGAAGCAATTGCCCTCCATTCCCCCCCACCCCGCCACCGTGAGTTTATTATGTTCCAGCTCTGGATTTGCCTATGCTGGATATTCCATATTCATGGAATCATATAAAACGTGCTCTCTTATGACTGCCTTCTTTCATTTAGTGTATTTTTGAGATTCATCCGCATTATAACATATTTCAGTACTTTTTTTAATGGCTGATAGTATTCTATTGTGTGTCTGTACCATGATTTGCTTATCCATTCATCCAGTGGCGGACATGGCTGGGCTGTTTCCACCTTGTGGCTGTTGTCAGTAGTGTTGCTAGAGTGTACCTGTTTGTGTTTGAGTGCCTGTTTTCCGTAGTATGATTTTTGAGCCCTGCGGATGGTCTCTGAGGTTATCTAGTTCCTTCCTACTCGGGGAATAGTATGGATGCCAGCAGCTTGAGTGTCACCTAAGAGCTGGTTAGAAATGGAAGTCTCAGGCCCACTCCACACCTGCTAAATTAGAATCTGCACTGCCGCAAGATCCAGGCGATTCATATGCACACTGAAGTTTGAGAAGTGGTAATCTAGTCAGTCTTTGGACCAGCTACTTTGCTTATGTGTAGTATTTCTTTTAATTAATCAGGAAATGTAATTTTCTTAAATTTCAGTCCAAGAAAATCTTCACTGGGGCCCAGGATTCCTGAGGACTGTATAACTTACTACTCATGCCCTTTTGCCACTGTGGAAAACCAGTTAGAGGGTCAGTAGAACAGCTAGTAAACTTTTAGGAGACAACACTGAGTGATGGCTAGCTTTCATTCAGGTTTAGAAGCAAGTGGTTAACTCATAGATCTATGGAAATCCTTATTTTTAAAACGTAGAAATCATAGAGTTATCAGCCTTTTGAGTTATTCTGTAGTAACTAAAATTTTCTAATTTGAATCGCTTTGGGCCACAGAAGGCCTAGAATCCATGCATATTCTCTATTCCATTTTGAATATCTCCCCCAAATTAATATTTTAAAGTTCATAGTCAATTAAAATCCTTCTAATTGTGACTGTATTTTTAAACTATATTCTTGTGACTTTCAGTGTACATTATAATTACATAGCTGAAATTCATTAAATATATTGTTGGGCCAATCCATGGGATAGGTAATATTGGCCCGTCAGAGGCTTTCTTTGCCAACCACATCTTGAAAATCACTAGTTTGAGGCACAGTGATTTAGAAGTGATTATGGAAATAATGTGTGTATATGTGTGTATATTTATGTATGTACCCATTTTTTACCCCAAGATTTAGGATTTCAGGAACTGGATTTACACTTCTTATTTCCTAGAGATGTGTACATCAGGCACTAAAAGGGTTCTGGGTACTCTGGGTGCTGTCCTGTTGAGCTGCCTGGATAATTACAACTTGGCTATAAGCTAGAGTCAGGGGTAGGCTAGAAAGGACTGATACCATTCCAGCAAGGTTATAGGTGGCTCTGCAAGAATGTCTGGTCTTTTCTGACTCTATTACTATTCTGAGTTGACCTTTAATGGACAGTAAGAACTGAATGCTATATATATCATCATTAGTATTAGACACAAGTTGGATTTGGCCAAACTGGTTTTGTTTTATTTTATTTTATCTTTTATTTTTTATTTTTTAAAGATTTTATTTATCGGTCAGAGAGAGAGAGCACAAGCAGGGGGAGTGGCAGGCAGAGGGAGAAGCAGGCTCTCCGCTGAGCAAGGAGCCCAACGCAGGACTCGATCCCAGAAGCCTGGGATTATGACCTGAGCCGAAAGCAGACGCTCAACCAGCTGAGCCACCCAGATGCCCCACTTGTGGGTGTTTTTTAATAGACTTTTATTTTACCTTTTTTAGCTTCTTCATCCTTCCTAAATCAGGCTGCTATGTATAATTTTGGAGCTGTAGAAAGCTCAGAGATCATCTTAATTCTGTGGGTCTATCCCCCAACTACACATTTGAATTACCTGGGGAATTCAATAAAAGTACTTATTTGGGGGCACCTGGGTGGCTCAGTCAAGCATCTGCCTTCGGCTCAGGTCATGATCCCGGAGTCCTGGGATCGAGTCCCACATCAGGCTCCCTGCTCAGTGGGGAGTCTGCTTCTCCCTCTGCCCTTCACCCTGCTCGTGCTCGCTCGCTCTCTCTCAAATGAGTAGATAAAATCTTAAAAATAAATAAATAAATAAATAAAAGTACTTATTTGGGAGCACTAGAATCTCTGGGGAATCCCAGAGATTCCGACTTAATTGGTCTGGATGGGTATATTTTTAAAACTCCCGAAGTGATTCTGAGGTCTGCTATCAAAAGGTAGAGTCTGATCGACTTCCTCGTGAATAGGGGGGCCTGCTTTATGACTTGTTTCTAACAAATAGAATGTAGTGGACAGGGTGCCTGGGTGGCTCAGATGGTTAAGTGTCTGCCTTCGGCTCAGGTCATGATCCCAGAGTCCTGGGATCGAGTCCCGCGTCGGGCTCCCTGCTAGCGAGGAGCCTGCTTCTCCCTCTGCCTATGCCTCTCTCTCTTTCTCTCTCTCTCTGTCTCTCATGAATAAATAAATAAAAATCTTAAAAAAAAAAAAAAAGAATGTAGTGGACATGAATTATACTGTGCAATAGGTGAGATTAGGTTAGAAATGGCAGTATAACTTCTGACTCTTGGGATGCTTGCCCCTGGCACCCAGCCACCATGTTGTGAGGAAGCCCAGGCCATGTGTTAGGTATTCCAGCTCACAACCCCAGGGAGACCCTGACAACCAGCATTGACTGCCACACACAGGAGTGAGCAAGTATGAAGAGGATCCCAGCCCTTAGCCTTTGAGCCATGCAGCCAATGTCAAACCTCGTGCAACTTGCAGATTCATGAGCGAAATAAATGGTGGTGGTGTTTTAAGCCTCTAAGCTAGGGGGTGGTTTGCTATGTAGCAATAGATAACCAGAGAAATAATATAATATTAAAGAATTTTAAACATTCATTCATGTTTACACAGCTTCTAATACCTTAACATTTTTGTACGTGCATTACCTTTCAGTTTTTGGCACTGCATTCATATTTTATGGTTGTGTTAATAGCATGTATATATAGTTTTGTATCCATATTTTCTTTCGGGATTTTGTCAGCCATTTTTAATAGGTAATCTGCATAAAGATGATTAAAACTGCATATCCTCTTGGTCCATGCAGTACCTATACCTGTGCTTTTGGCAGAACTAAGCAAGCCCTGGCTTAACAGCTAGTTTCCCATAATTAGTGCATCCTATATAGAAGAACCTCAGTATCCCTGCCAAGGGGAGAATATGGGTGGGTCAGTGTCTTCTCAGTTCCCTGTCCTGGAAGACTTGACTCGGTGTAGGTCCTGTCAATGCTGAGTTGCAGCAGATATTCATGTGCAGAGGGCAGCAGTGTTCTTTAAAAGTGTTTTTGTTTTCTTAATGTTTGTGCTTCAGATTTACCCTCAATACAGTGATGATGGTATTATTTGGAGTAGAAGTCCTGGGAGTGGCTTTCCACTGAGTTGAGAATGATTTGGAAAAGAAGGAAGTGGAAAGCCTGGAAATAGAGAGATGGAAAGAAATGACCTGGGTGATTTTGCTTCATGGGCAGCAAGGGCTTGATCAGGTCAGGTCAGAGACTGTTGTAAATGTTACAACAATTGTAAACATGCCGCTGGAGAGTCCTAGAAAGTGGTAGTTGTGAGGAAATTGAAGAGGCTGTACAGTGGGAGTGTGTAGTGGGATGGACATGAGTTTTTGAGTCAGTGGCCCTCAGCTTGAAATCCAGGGCTCTTCGATGAGCTCTGAAACTTGACCTAAGTCATCAGACTTTCCCATGTGCTTCCTCATCTACAGAGTGGAAGTCGTAACCCCTGCTTCATGTGCTTGTAGTGAAAGCGGTCATGTCAACCAGGCATGTCCTCCCTACTCCAGCGAGAAGGGTGACTTTTAACAGAACCCTGATGAGCTGAGAGGATGAACTGAAGAAGGTGAGAATGTGACTCTGGCAGGGAAGGTGATGGGAAGTAGTTGTAGGTTGTATCTTTTCACATGGAGATCTTGATAGAGAGAAATACTGGGAGTTAAATTGCAGCCCTTAGCGACTGCCTACTAAGTGCAAGACCTTCTATCAGACTCTGCTGGAGTGAGAACATGGGTGGGTTCTGGCTCCTGTTCCTCAAGGTATTTACAGTGTAGTAAGAAAAACAAGTATATGCATAAATAACTAAATCACAATTGGATGCTAATTCAGATACACCGGGAAAGATGAACTCTGCAGGAAATGGGTAGGTAACATTTCATAGAAGAGTTGGCATTTGAATTGGATCTTGAAAAGGCATTCTAGAAACACGGGTGAGAGAGTACAGTCTTGTTTAGAGACCGTACATAGCTTAGTGGAGCAAAAACATTGGGTGCGCGGAGGGAGTGAGGTCAATTATAGAAGCAAATGTTTCTTTAGGCATTGAAAAGCCATTGAAGTTTTTTTGAGCCAGGAAGTGACATGATCAGACTGGCAGCATGTGTCTGGGTGGCTTGAAGGGAGGAAAGGGCAGTTGAATTGCCTTTGTATTAATACAGGCAAGAGAATAAGCTAGAGAGCGAAGGTAATGACATCACACGGGAGGCAGCTGTGAAAGAGTCCCCTTTCGGGAGGAGCGAGAGGACTTGGTGACAGATGGGAAGCCTGAAAGCTTGGTGACCAGTGCCATAGGAGGAGGGCCAGAGGGAGGGGAGCACTTTCAGGGTTGGGAGGTGTGCCGTCTTTAATTTGCAACATGCTGGTGAGGGCTGGTTGGACTTGCATGGGAGATGACCAGCAGGCGCTCGGATATGTGAGGTTGGCACTTCAGTGAAGTGAAGATTTGCAGATCTGCTAGTAGCTACTTAGAGGTTACAGCTGAAGCAGGGAGAGAAAAGAGAGTTGTTCAAAGAGGTAGTGTGTGCAGGGGAATAGAGGTACTAGATGATGAGAGCCTGAATTTTCTAAGGGTCTCATTCTTTGGGCATACATGGTTAGTTCATGGGACAGCGCGGTGAGGGCTGACTGAAAAGGAGGCAGTTTCTGCTGAGATTAGGTTGCGAAGTCTGTTAGATGTGACTTGTGATTAATTCCTAAATTGCAGTGTTCAGTAGAATGAATAACTAGCAAAAGTACACATTGCACCCTCTGCCTTTCTAGGAGCTGGGCCTGCCTTTCACCTGCCAAGGTCTGCCTTGGTTTAATGTTACCTAAGAGTGCAGCATCGTTAATGCCCTTAACTGGTCTCTTCTCTATCCGGGAGAAGCTGAGACGAGAATAATTGAGTAATCTGATGCTGAATAGCATGGTAAATGGCATCGCATGTCAGGGGAAGGAGAGGAGGGTTATAGGAATGAACTCTGAACCTAGGATTCTCTGTTTATTCTGGATCTTCTGAAAGTGACCACTCAGAGAAGCCAGCTGGGGAGTTATGAGACATTGCTCATGTGCAGCGCCCCTTTCCTTCAGTCTTCTCCACAGGGCCAAAGCGATCCGGTTCACTGATCAGGCTCTCCTCCTGAACAGGCTCTTCCCAGCTAACAGCCAGGTCCCTCCGGCCTTGCGACTGGACAATTCTCTCCTAAACACAGAAACATTTTGTAATGTACCTGAAGTGTGAAAAAGCGAAGCTAGATGTACAGAGCAGGAGGGCAAGGCGATGTTGATGACAGCTCTGCGGTAGAGCTAGAAGATGTAGGGTCTCATTTAACCTGTACCTTTCCAGTTAAAAGGTACCTCAGCCATCTTGAATTTTGCAGTGAAGCAGTTCGTACAGACTTAAATTCTAGTGCTCGAGAGGCTTGATGTCATATATTAACTGCCTATTGCAGCCTCATCTGAGTATCAGAATTGTCAGTACAGAACCACGTTCTTCTGATTCTGTCTGTGCTTGCTGTACCAGTGCAGTCTTGGCCAGAATGGAAAACCCCAAACTCCAGTTGAGTGGCCTGTGTTTGTATGTCAGGCTTGCTATAAGCTCTCTTGCCCCTATTCCCCTCTTCCCCTCTTCCCTAGATGGAATTCCCAGGTGGAGTCTACCTTCCTCCATTGTAGGCATTTCTTTTACATTTTTTTCTAGAAAAGATCATGTATAGAGCCAAAAAACATCAGTGCTAAATATCCGAAGTATAGAAAGTGGGCTATGTGGGTTTTCTTGCCTTAGAAACTCTTATGAGTGGGTGACTCTAAGCTGTTTTTTTTTTCTTAGACAGTGGTGTTTGAAGAAATTTCCAGATGAGGTCAGATCACTGATTAAACTCATGTCCTGCTTTTGGCTCTGCTGGACCGTCCAGAGCAGTCTTGCTGATACTTGAGGGTTCTCTCTCACCTTGCGTAACTGTGGAAACAAGTTTGAAAAGACACCTTTTAAAATATCTATTCTATTTCTTTGACTTGCCATGGACATAACTTTTTTTTTTTTTTTAAGATTTTATTTATTTATTTGACAGAGACACAGCGAGAGAGGGAACACAAGCAGGGGGGAGTGAGAGAGGGAGAAGCAGACTCGCCACTGAGCAGGGAGCCCAATGCGGAACTCGATCCCAGGATCCCGGGATCATGACCTGAGCCGAAGGCAGACGCTTAACGACTGAGCCACCCAGGCGCCCCTGGACATAACTTTTTATGCAGTGATAACGTATTCCAGTTAGGGATAAGTGAGCTCGTTTTCACCTCTCATTATGGGATAGTGGGAGAGACCCTGGCTCAGTGTAGTTAGATGGGTGTTAAGGAAGAGAGACTCTAGGAAGAGGCTTCTTTTCTAGATCTCTTCTAGAGTCATTATTTCACTCACAGTGAGGACAGTTAGGGTGTTTTGCAGTTTCCCACGTTCTGTCACATATATGATCTCATTTGATCCTAAGCAACCCCATGAAGCAGGAGGTTGATGTACCATCAGTCCTATTTTGTAGATAGAAAAGAGTGTTGGGATGAGTTGCTTAAGGGACTTAGCATAAGTGTTCAATTAGATTTTTTTTTTTTTTAAGATTTTATTTATTTATTTGACAGAGAGAGACACAGCGAGAGAGGGAACACAAGCAGGGGGAGTGGGAGAGGGAGAAGCAGGCTTCCCGCAGAGCAGGGAGCCCGATGTGGGGCTTGATCCCAGGACCCTGGGATCATGACCTGAGCCAAAGGCAGACGCCTAACCATCTGAGCCACCCAGGCGCCCCAGATTTTTTTTTGAAATTTCCATATGGTGTTTTTGTGTGTTTTTGTTTAACACTATGCCCTACTATATCATGTTGTGGGGTCCTCCTATTACGAGGCTACTCAGAGGTGGATGGACAGTCTAGACATGGATATTTAAATACTCAAAAACTAAAATTGTTGCTTCTGGAATAATTTGGGGGGTAGGCAGCATCAGGTGGTAGGCAGTTGCTGAAAGGATGCTTGATTTTGCTGTTTGTGAATAGCTGCTCTTTGGCAGTGAAGAAGAAACACGAGAGGTCTAGCTAGTGAATTCCTTAGGTACCCTGAAGACAGATTTGGGCAGAGAGAACCTAAGCCCGAGAAATTTACCCAGGCTTCTTGAGTCCCTAGGCCTTTACTATAGGTGACTCATCTTTTGTTCCTTGTCATCAGGAGGGGGACTGCTCTAGAAGGAGAAGGCTTTGACTTTCCTTTTAGAGTGGGTGCTTTCTCAGCTACAGTCCGATCTCAGGTGACTGGGATTGAGGCTTTCCCAGAATGGAAATGGAGTCATTCGCTGTATGAAGAAGGATCTCATTCTGTGTGTTGCCGTTTCTCCCCACAGTGGGCCACCTTGAGGATGGAGAGAGGCGCCAAGGAGAAAAACCACCAACTTTACAAGCCCTATACCAATGGTAAGACTGGCTCTTCCTTCTTATCCCAAACAGTCCCTTTGAAACATGTTCCTAAGTGCTTTTAATTCCACACATACTCTTCACTGTATCAAAGGGAGGATATGGACTCTGAATATTTTTTAATGATTTTTATTTATTTATTTATTGAGAGAGAGAGAGTGCGGGCGGGGGGAGGACCAGAGGGAGAGTGACAAGCAGACTCCATGCTAAGCACAGAGACCAGTGAGGGGTTCGATCCCAGGACCCTGAGATCATGACCTGAGCTGAAACCAAAGAATTGGATGCTTAACTGACTGAGCCACCCAGGCGCCCCTGGACTCTGAATATTTTTAGCATGCTTCCTCCCAGCATGCTGCTTGACATGGATATTCTCTTTTGCAGGAATCATTGCAAAAGATCCCACTTCACTAGAAGAAGAGATCAAAGAAATTCGTCGAAGTGGTAGTAGTAGGGCTCTGGATAATACTCCAGAGTTTGAGCTCTCTGACATTTTCTACTTTTGCCGGAAAGGAATGGAGACCATTATGGATGATGAGGTGACAAAGAGATTCTCAGCAGAGGAATTGGAGTCCTGGAACCTGCTGAGTAGAACCAACTATAACTTCCAGTACATCAGCCTTCGGCTCACCGTCTTATGGGGGTTAGGAGTGCTGATTCGCTATTGCTTCCTTCTGCCACTCAGGTGAGGGCAGGCCGGATGGGGATTAAAGGCCTGAGCTGCTGGCTGCCTAAGCCCGGGCATGGTTGGCCTCCCTGTGTCGCTCTGCTTTGCTTTTCCATTTTAGAAAGGAGCATAGTTTGATTCTGTCACCTGCCAGTCCATCTGACCCTTGGAAGGGTACGCTGGGGGTTATCTTTTAAAGGCCCTTGGATTCTCTGCATATCAGACAGAAATCGTGGGGTTTCTTAAAATCAGACTACTCATCTAGATGGCCTAAACAGGGACAGGGAACATGGTGTACTTTCTGGCCACTCTTCCCTGGGCATGGCTGATGCTTTCCTGCAAGCTTACCTCTCTAATACAGAGGCAATATTGAGCTCTCAGTTTTTCTGTACCACGTGCTATTCTGAGTACGCCTTGCCAGCTGCCGGTACCTCAGGCTCTACTTCCTGTTGCTCCCCAGAAAAGCTCTGCTTCCGCCAGGGTGTGGAGCCAAAGGGAAGGGTAAGACAGCAGGACAGCAGGTGCCTGAGGGCAGAGCGGCCAACAGTAGGCTTTTCCATCATTCTGGCTGCCTGATGGCTGAGGAGATAGCATCTACTGAGAGCCAAATCCATAGCTCACTGTCAGTTTGGAATTAAAATGATTTCTGCTCTCTTTTCTAGATGAAACTCTTACCTGGATCCTAGGTGATCAGATGGTCTTGGGGTTGGTTTTCGTGATGCTCACTTTCATCTTCACACGTTCCAGTCTATCTGTAGTGCAAGGGTTTGTTTGCTATGTTTTCACGTGTCTTCTTCTTACAGGATAGCTCTTGCTTTTACTGGGATTAGCCTTCTGGTGGTAGGCACAACCGTGGTGGGATACCTGCCAAACGGGAGGTGAGTGGTTTGCGAGAGTCCGTGTCTGGAGGGTACTTAGTTCTGCAATGGCGGCTCCAGCCAGACCACTCCTTTGGGGACAGCCAGACCCATGGCATCTTAGATAGATAAGATAACCCGTTGATAACAGTGGCGTCAGCATTAAGATTGTATTTTTCACCAGTCACACACTTCCCATTTTAAAGACAAGGGAGGAACCTCACAACCATGGAGTCCAGGGCCAGCAGATTTTTTTTTTTTAAGATTTTATTTATTTGACAGAGACACAGCAAGAGAGGGAACACAAGCAGAGGGAGTGGGAGAGGGAGAAGCAGGCTCCCCGCAGGGCAGGGAGCCCAGTGTGGGGCTCAAATCCAGGACCCCGGGATCATGACCTGAGCCGAAGGCAAACGCCCAATGACTGAGCCACCCAGGCGCCCAGGGCCAGCAGATTTTACAGCATGTCATTTAGTTTTGAGCATTCTGCTGTGTTGATAAATTGGTAAAAGGAAAAGAAATATAGGTAGGGCTTTTTTTGTGGAGAAATTTGTTCCTTCTGGAAGTTCTGGGGCTAGCTCTCTTCTTCCCTGGGCTGGTGAGGTTAGACTCTCTGTCCTTGGAAAGGAAAGGAATCGAGGAGGCTCACCTTTGCTGGAAATTTGAGGGCTATAAATTCTAAACCCAGTCACTTCAGTAAATAGAAGCACTTCTCGTCATTTCTGTTTCCTCATTACATAGGCATAAAGAAACTTGTACACCATAAGAGTTTTACCATATGCGGTAATATTTATAAAAACATCTGCAGTTGTAAAGGGCTGTAGGCAGTGATAGTTACATTGTTAGAGGCCGTAACTTTTCCCGACTTCCTATGTATAAAGTAAAAATAAAAATCTTCGTCCTGTCCTACCAGGTTTAAGGAGTTCCTGAGTAAACATGTTCACTTAATGTGTTACCGGATCTGTGTGCGAGCCCTGACAGCCATCATTACCTACCACGACAGGTGAGGGTACTTTGCATGACACGGGGAAATGGCATTGGCCAGCGAGGGCTCTTCTGAGCTCTCAGAGCCCATGAGGTGGGTGAGTAAGGGCTGAGTTCCAGATCAGTTGTTTCACATGGATTTTGTTGTTTTGCGTTCTTTTTAAACACAGGGAAAACAGGCCTAGAAACGGTGGCATCTGTGTGGCCAATCACACCTCTCCAATTGATGTCATCATTTTGGCCAGTGATGGTTATTATGCCATGGTAAGACCGTTTTCTGTTGCTTTCTTGGGTAAGTAAGAGCTTTAGAATGCTCAGGGCTGGGATGCTTCTGGACCCTTCAGAAAGCCCTTACTTAGGAATATAAACGTGGAAACACGTTTTTACACACGGGCTCCAATCTAGATTGTCACCTCTGTTTCTGTTGCTTTGAGAAATCCTTGGGACTTTGATAGGGGGTATTCTGAGCAGGGTACTAAGAGTGTGGTTGGAGATTAGACTTTGGATGTTTAGGCAGACCATGGAAGGGAGTGAAGGACAGGGAAGGAGGATTTGAAAGGACTGGGTTCAAGGGCATTGGAGAATTTGCCCAGGAAAAGCATTTTTACACAAGGTATTATTTCTTCATTATTTCTTATTTGGGCTTTCAGCTATGTTTTTAATGATGTATCTTTGATATCACCGAATAAAAGGCAAAATTTAAGATTCAGAGAGTCTAATAATGGTTTCTTTTTTTTTTTTTATATATTTTTGAGAGAGAGAATGAGAGACAGAGAGCATGAGAGGGAGGAGGGTCAGAGGGAGAAGCAGACTCCCTGCCGAGCAGGGAGCCCGATGCGGGACTCGATCCCAGGACTCCAGGATCATGACCTGAGCCGAAGGCAGTCACTTAACCAACTGAGCCACCCAGGCGCCCTAATAATGGTTTCTTAATAGTGAGAAACCTATGCTTGTCAAAATGTTAGAGGGTGAGAGGTTGGGGTACTTTCCTTTTGGGATCTGGGGCTGTCTCCACAGAGCGGGGGATTTGTGTGGGGATGGCTTCACTCCCGGTTATGCCTTTCTGTGAGATTAGGTGGGTCAAGTGCACGGGGGACTCATGGGTGTGATTCAGAGAGCCATGGTGAAGGCCTGCCCGCACGTCTGGTTTGAGCGTTCTGAAGTGAAAGATCGCCACCTGGTGGCTAAAAGGTAAATCCACAAAATGCCGTTGCTCTGTATGATCAGTTAGAATGAACGCATTTTAGGCGTGGTTATCCCTCCACCGTAGAATCATAGCGTCTTCTACACTGAGCCTGTACTCCTTTCATAATAAAACATTTTTTTCCCTAAGACATGGAATATAAGAAGGTATAGAAACCTTGGTATTATTTGCCAAGTTAGTAATCTCTCAACCTTTTTCATTCCTTCTACTCATTGTGATAAACCACATATGAACTTTTAAGGCTATTTGAAATCTCAAGGTGAACTCATTATCACAAATAAAAACAAACTTAAGGCAATGGAAAAAAGGTAGAGCTGGTGTACATAATGGCAAGAGCTTTGCAGGAAACCGAGAGGAATGAAGACTCAGCTGAGACCATCTTCTACAGGGACAGGTGAACATGCCCCGGATTCCCTTTACTGCATCTCTCAGGGACAGTGCTAAGCCAGGTGGACTGTAGGTTTAACCCAACACAGGTGTCAGGAAGTCCAGAAATCCAGTAACAAGTGTTTATTGAGGGTGCTGTTAGCAAGGCCCTGTGGCAAGCACATCCTTTAGGTCGTCCCAAGCCTGAGCAGTGTCCTCTACATAGACCTTAATACTTAACTGAACAGCTGGATTAGTTAAATAGTCATCTGATTCTCCCTGTCTGTATAAGTTTTGTCTTTATGAGATTCAGACTGGGTTTATAAAAGATCATCATATTTGTTAACTTGCTTTCATACGCCATCCGGTGTGACATCTGCATAGCTTATTTATAAGTGCATTTTGATGATGATGGATGTAAGGCTGTCTGAACCTTTGTTTTCTTTTTCCCTTCCAAAGACTGACTGAGCATGTGCAGGATAAAAGCAAGCTACCCATCCTCATCTTCCCAGAGGGTAAGAAGGGGTCGATCCCTGTAGAGAGCTTCTGTGTGGGAGGGTCCAGAGGCCATGCAGGATGGTTTTATCCTGTTTGAAGAGCCATTAGAAGAATTTTTCTTAATATATTTAGTTCTTAAACTCCTAATCTCTGAGGTAAAAGGACCAAAAGAAATTGCACATTTTACTCTCCTGTGTTTTAGGAACCTGCATCAATAATACATCAGTGATGATGTTCAAAAAGGGAAGTTTTGAAATTGGAGCCACGGTTTACCCTGTTGCTATCAAGGTACAAGACCTCTGAGGGCGTATGTGGTCATTGTCACAGCTGCCGTGAATGGGACACAGCGAGAGAAAGGGGAGGAAGAAGGTGGTGTCACCGGCCAGCGGGTCGGTCCTCTGGTGGAGCAGCTTGGGCCGGGCTAGTGTGGGTAGAGTGTGCTAGAGGAGGAGAAAGGAATTGTTCACGGTTCACAGCCCGCTAGAAGGGACAGGGGGTGTCTGAATGAGGACCAGCCCATTCTAGCCCACACCTCACTGCCATCACCAGATTCAGGAAATGGCAAACTCTTTCACAAGCTTTGCATGCTGTGCCCCGCTTACAACATCTTCATAAATCTTCCAGGAGTGAAAGGTGCTCCACTTGAAGAGGAGGCTTGCTGTAGGGAGTGGGGGGTATGGCCCAGCTGGATGTGTACATTTGGTGGAAAGGGGAGCATGGATGGCTACAGATGTGTCCTTAATACTGAAGGAAGAAACAGCTCCACTGCTTTGGGTTGTGGTATCATTGTAAACACCAGGAACTATTGATGAAATGCATCTCAAGAGCTTGTCTAGGCTCTCCCCCACCTTTTAGGAACTTGTACTTCAAACTCACTGGGAAGATGGGATTCAGTTAGTCCGTTTCCTCTCTCCGCCTTTACATCCATCTGGTTTTATAAATCCATACGTTGTACTGTTTCTGTTGGCAGTATCGTAGCCAATGAGGTTTATCCGAGGTGCGATTATTGCTAATTGAAAACTTTTCCTAAAAGAATGTTATTACTCGCATTATTACTTCTAAACACTACAGGCTGTTGTCAGTGTGTTTAGTGCTTACATTGAAATCTCAGATCAGGGTAGAACAGCAAGTACATTTGTGCCAGTTCTACTTAAAATTTAGTCTCCACCCTTTCGCAAGGGTCCGCGTGTTGTCTGCAGAGCACTCTGTGGAGAGGATCCGTGTCACTTAGCACAGCCAGTGCAGTGCAGGAAGAGGGGTCTCTCTTGGGGCGACGAATGCTTACCAGCACTCCCCTTTGCCAGGGAGGCCGAGCACTGGGGCAGCAGTGGTAGATGCATGGTGGCTGGAGGAGAACTGGCTGACCCATGGGTTAGGGCTGCCCAGGCCACCTGTTGAGGATGCTGTCTCTGGGAACAGCATGAAAGAGAACAGTCTGTTAGCGGTGTCTGCCATGGGAGGAGAGCCTGGGGAGTGGTGTCTGTCTCCTGCATCCCATCCTGCATTTCAGTATCCAGTGCTCCCCATACATGGGCGGTAAAAACAGTATTAGAAGAGGCCCTTCCTTACTGTTTGCTCCAGAACATCAGTTCTTTGTAGCTGTATCAGCATCCCCTGGAGGGACTGGGAAAATGCAGATTGCTGGGTGTTTCTGAACTTGCATTTCTAACCTGTTCCGGGGTACTCCAGATGGGCTGGTTGAGAACCACACTTGGGGAGCCCTGCTGTGGAGCAGTGGTTCTTAAACAGTTTTGAGACAAGGACCCTTAGGCCACTTATGGCTCCTCTCCAAAGAAAAAGTCATGTCAGCTTTACATATAATTTCATTTTGTCCACAGATTTATTTAAGCCCACTTAGGATTAAGAACTGCTCTACAGCAACGTTGCTAGTTTTGTAAAGCCTTCATTGGTAACCAAATTTGGATAACCTTAGCAGTTTCAAGGCTCTTACTATGTTTCCACCAAAATTAGGCCATTATTTGATTTTGAGAAATTTATTGCAATTTTGAGTTTCTGCCGCCTTTTTCTATCTACAGTGTCAGCGCAGCATGGAACAGAGATTCAGCTCTAAACAAAGGGCTCTCACATTTGATGTCAACTACTTTATCCATATAGGGCTTTATAAAATACAACACCATTTTCTTCAAAACATAAGCATTCGTTTCTGTTTAAAACTCATTCTTCTCCCGTATTTCCCTTTGCTATTATAATGTAAGCTCACGGAACTTTCTATAGTTAAATCTAAATTTCTTAGTTTAGTCTGTAATTTAATCTAAATGTCTTCCTTCCTGTGTAGTCAGGTCCACGGCTAGGCATAGTTATCAGAAACTGTGAACAGTTTCTGTTCTGAGAATCATGAAATCTAGGCTTGAGGAGCCTGAAAGATCCTGTGGTTCACACCCAGCCCCACTCCGTCAAGGGCGACTCCTCCAGCATCCCTGCCGGTGCTCCTCTCGAGCTTCTCCAGGGAGAGGGCGTTTCTCACACCGGTAGCAGCTTGCCCCTGCGGGATCACTCTTGCCATTCCATCTCCTTTTCTTTTTCCACACTCTGGTCCCCATCTTTGCTTTATAGTCACAGCCTGAGGTCGTGTGTGTGATAGCCCCTCAGACATTCGCTAGCAGTTGCAGGACGCTCCGTTCGGGCATTCTCTTTGAGGACTCAGTTCCTTTGGTTGCTTCTTACGTAACTTCCTCCCTCACCTCTCCCCCACTGCTTACTTGCCACTTAGCTTTCTCTTCTGGTGGGTGAGACTGCGGGTCACAGCTTCAGCCACGTTGCCCACAAAATGCAGCCTTCGCTTCCAGTAGAGTCATTGGCAAAAGAAGGTATCTGGTGAGCCTGCTGCTTGGTGGGAAGCGCAGCACGTGCGTGGCGGAGGCCTCGTGAGCTGTCGTGCGTGCCTCAGGTGCTCTGAAGAACGCTGGTGACGCCATCAGCCCAGAGCCTCCTGCTCACAGTTAGCTTTGTTCGTGCTGTCGTCACGGAAGTATATCAGAAGCTTTGTCGTTTTCTCCTTGGTCAGGGGCACCAGAAATGATATTAAAAAGTCGGTATGTTTGGGTGAGGTACTGTAGAAGTATGGATGAATGAATGAGGCAGTGTTGGAGACAGGCGAAGCACGTGTGGTGGAATGTTCTAATGGTTAAATCTGGGGAATGGTGGTAGGAGAGTATCTTATGCTGTTCTCTCCGGTTTGGGATATGCTTGAACACGTTAAGAATTACATACACCTATGAGTGAGGAAGGCGTGAAATGGGTCAAAGAGGGAGCTCATTTGTTTGAGGAAAGCAGTTCAGGGAGTCCTCCCTGATGATCGACAGCAGAATCTTGAGTCCATCGGGAGGTTCATGTTGCTAGAGGTCAGAACTGCCCGGGCATAGAATTACTTCAGAAGTGTTTGTGGAGGGGTCTGAGAGCGGCTTTCTGGAACTGATACTGCCCTGGGTGACGTGGTCACAGAAGTTGCTGGCGACACCCACGTTTTGTTAGAACTACTGACTTCTTACCATCCAGTTTTCCACTGCTTTTCAGTATGACCCTCAATTTGGTGATGCCTTCTGGAACAGCAGCAAGTATGGGATGGTGACGTACCTGCTGAGAATGATGACCAGCTGGGCCATTGTCTGCAGCGTTTGGTACCTGCCTCCCATGACCAGAGAGGTGGGTACTCACACTGTGCAGAGTTCTTGGCTTCCTTCTGTGTGACTCCAGCCTGTGTTGAGTGGTCTCATTTATTCTTTCTTACAGACAGATGAAGATGCCGTCCAGTTTGCAAATAGGGTGAAATCCGCCATTGCCAGGCAGGGGGGGCTCGTGGACCTGCTGTGGTGAGTCAGAGCCGGGTTTTATCTGCAGAGTCTAGCAGGATATGAATTTCTGAAGCAGATGCTGAATTGTCTCCTTTTACGAAGAATCCGCCTCTCCCTGGTGTGGAGAATTAAGCTCGCCAGCCTTGGAGAGTGAGCAGTGTGACTCCTTTCTCCTAGTTCCAGCTCAGAAGTGTCCCATGCTGCCTTGACCTTGGGCACACACAGCCCAGCACGCTTCGTCTGAAGCAGTTGATTCTCTGTACCTTCTGGGGTCTGTACCCGTCTGCCAGGGCACCCAGACGGTCCTTGTCTCTTTAGGTAGGGGTGACCTGATGCTGGTCTGGAAGCTGCCTAAACTGGGCTCTCTAATCTTATGTATTTGGTAAAACTGGACCATCCTTAGAAAGGCAGAAGTTTCATTTATTACAATGAGTTGTTCCTACTAGAGCAGGAGTCGGTGAGCTCTCTCTGTGAAGTCAGTAAATACTGTAGACTTTGTGGGTCTTGCGGCCACTGTCGTGACTGCTTCAATCTGCCACTCGTGTGACAGCACCCGAGACCATATGGAAACACATGAGCATGCCTGGGTTCCAATAAAACGTTCTCAGAACAGGTGTCAGGGTAGGTTGGGCCCACGGGCCATAGTTGTGGACCCTTACGCTAGAGTATGAGGTGGTTAGACCCCAAATAACAGGAGCTGACTTGGGAGGAGTGCTGGTTCAGGGAAATCATTCCACCCTCTAGGACCCTTTGTTTTAAGCACAAGGGTCAGCTCTATGGGGCACTTGACTAAAGTGGGCATTATGGGAAAAGGATGTAGTAGAGATTCACATTTTAAACTGACATGTGGGTTCTCAGGTGATGGCATGGTCCTCGAGCACTCATTGTGAGCCAGGCACTGTGCTGCTGCCGGGGATGACCTCACCCCATCCTCACAGTAAACCCATGCAGTGTAAGAACTGTTACTCCCATTTCACAGATGAGACAGCAGAACTCGAAGAGGTCCGGAAACTTTCTCAGAGTTGCAGAGGAATCAGGGCACCAGACTTTGAACCCAGGTCTGACAGGCTGCTAGAGCTGGAATGTTTAACCACTGTTCCACATTCCCTGTCCACGGGGCTACCTTTAAAAAGGCACCTTTGCTGTGGATTGTAAAGGGCATCACACATAGAAGAGCGTTCGCTGTGAGGTCTGTCCAGTGATGGGGCGGGGGGAGGGTTGTGCTTCGTCAGACTTTCTCTGCCACCACCACCTGCATAACTCAAAGGGGGAAGTATAGGTGTAGCAGAAAGCCTGAAAGTGGACTGGGGTTTCCGTCAGTCACTGAAGGTAGGTGATGCTAATTCTAGGGTGTAGGCGAGCAGTTGGGGTGCCAGTTAGGAATGGGACTTTGAAGAAGCAGATCCCAGTGTAGAGGTAGTCGTCAGCCCAGGAGTCTGAGAGTGACTTGGATTTCTCTCCAGCGCCATCCTTCAAGCATGGAAGAAGTAAGGACTCGCAGTTCCCCTTGTGTTCGTTGTTGGTGTGCATCTCTGGGTCTGAATCTTAACAGACTTTATTTCACAGATCAGATTTACAGATGCATTACCTTCTCCGTAGTTCTTAAAGCTTGGCTCACCTTTGGTGATGCCAGAATACCTCCTGTATCTGTTGTCGGGTGAGGGTGAATGTTTGAGTAGAAAGCGTTGTAAACTCCTTGGTAGGTAGGTTTGAGCGATTACAAAGTACGTTGACCGTGAGGAGTGACTTCTGAGCCCAGGGCAAGAGTGAGAGATTTAAGGTAGAAACGGTGGAATTGGGGAGTGCCGGGTCAGTATCTGAGGTCACCCTCACGGGGGAAAGAACCATGAAGTGCTTTTGTTTCTGACAGCTTCTTCTGGGGTTTTGAGCAGCGTGGTGCTGTGATGTAAGGGTGGGTAGGAGGCCGTCTTTGCTATTACATCACACTCTCTCTCATCAGGGATGGTGGTCTGAAGAGGGAGAAGGTGAAGGACACGTTCAAAGAGGAGCAGCAGAAGCTGTACAGCAAGATGATCGTTGGGAACCACGAGGACAGGAGCCGGTCCTGAGCCTGCGCCTCGCGCTGGCTGGAGCCACCACTTGCAGATCCTGACCCGCGAGCCAGCTGGAGTTGCTGCTGCCGCCGCCCCCGCCGCCCCCGCCGCCGCACCCTTTCCAACTCCGGGGCTCCTCAGGCCGCTCTGGATCCCAGGACTCCAGCTTCTTCAGACCCGCCCCAGAGATCCCTGGGCGCACCGTCTGAAGTGGACGCTGCTGGGGCTGCTGCCCAGGATGAGATGCCTTCTTGTCTCTTTTACACTAAGTCCGTTGGAGGAATGCCATTAAAGTCACCTCTCCACCTGTACGTGTGTGGGGCTGAGTGGTTGGGAAGAAGCAGCCACGTTCCCGTGTTCAGGACATTAGCATGTCCGTCTGTTACAGACTTTGTTGGGGAAAGGGTCCCCCCATTTGTGAGGAGAGGCACTGCCGAGGCAGTGTGACTTGCTTCAGCCTCAACATCACCCCCCGAAGCCTCGGAGCTCTGCAGACAGGATAAGAGGAAAACCGCTGTCTGCGGGGGCTTGCAGCAAAATGAGGTTTTAATTCTTGCGCTCCTGCCCATGGGCAGTCACCAGAGGGGATGGCAGGAAGCGAGGTGGACCGGTGACTAGGGTGTAGTGGGAACCAAGAGTCATTTTGTGTTCAAACTCCACTGCTAACCCTGAACTCCCATGTGACTTGCTCTTTGTTAACTGGTGCCTCAGTTTCCCCATCTGTAACCTGGATCAGGAGGGGAAGGGTGGTGATACCTACCTCACAGGGTTGTTGTGGGGATTGAAGTGCTACTTTAAAGGACAAGTTGTTCAGTGTTACAAGTATAGGTCCATGAAACGTGGCAGGAAAAGGTCTGAACTCGGAGCTGCTGCAGAGGGCTTTGAGTTTCTTTTTGTGAGTAAATAAAATTGTCTTTGATGGTCAATTAATTGAGGGGTTTTCCCCTTCACTCTTTGTCCCCCTGATGTAGCCCTAGGCAACACGCTTCGTACAGCAGTTATAGTTCTCTGACTCGACCAAAGCCCCGAGACTGTAGGGAATCCACTTGACTTCTGGAATGAGGAATAGTAGTGTTCAGAAGAAGCTCCTCCTCGTATCAGATGTTTGCCTCTCTCTCCGATTAATTTAGAACTTCCAGCACAGACTGAGATGTGGATTTCTCCACCGATGGGTGCCTGGCATTAGAGGCGTGTGAAGAGGCACCATTTGTTGGGGACAAGGGCAGGGCAGTCTGGATGTAAGGACAGTGGGAAGCAGCAAGGAAATAGGGGGGCAAGGTAGGAACAGAGGCTCTGGAAGGGTTAGTGAGGGGACAGCTTGGGCAGGTGGCTCTTGGGTGCACTGTGGGCTTCCACACAGCCGGAGGAAAACTGTGGGCTTCCTGGGTCCCCTGCGCCCGCCTACAGTCACCATGAAGGCGGATCCAAAGCCAAGCAACCCTCACCACTTCTGGCTCCTAGGGTGTACCAGTTTCACATCCCTAACAAGAGAGTTGCCTTCCCCCACAACCATTTACCCATCTCTCCATCCCTCCCCACTCCCACCCCTGGCTCCAGCATGGCACAGCTGTGGCCCCTTTCAGGATTTGCACCAGCCGTGGTAAGCGTCACCTCTCCCAGACTGCCCTCTGGCCTGTGCCCGGGGATGAGGTGGGAGGGCAGCCCTGCTCCTGAGGCATTGACTTGATAGCACTTGGCCTGCCCTGCCCTGACTGCTTCCGGTTCCTTTGCCTCCCTTGCTAGCCTTCCATTTCCTCTTACCTGCCCTTTCGCTAACCAGTGAAAAACAATTTTTCTTTCCAATAAAAACCCTGTTTTGACTGTAAGGAACAGCCTCTTATGAACTGTTTTACGAAGAGTAAACAGTGGTTTTCAGCCTTTAGAGGAGGCAATATATTTATAGTGTTTAAAGACCATCCAGAATGATCTTTAAAATCGGTTTTGAAGATCAAGTTCCCTTTTTTTAGAAGTTCTTTTTTAAAAAGCTCTGTTGTTTAGTACGTTTGTATCATGATTTTCACAGGTGTGCTGAAAAGATCAAAACAGTATTAAAAATATGCCTATCTGTTGATGACCTAGCAGAGGATTGGAAGAGCCTGGGTTAGAATCAGCTGCTGTGTAAAGAAATACTTGTGGAAACTAAGCAAAGATTATTTCACTGTTTTACCAAGAGAAGAGATGTCAGTTACACCCCCAGAAAAGCAATTTCTAAAATTTTCATTTAGTGCTTGTAGTAAGTATGGAGACTCATCAAACTACACAGCCATCCTTTTTAATTGGGGACCTGCAGACCCCGCAATACCCCTAAGTCAGATGCTTGATTTGGGATAACTGGACAGGTCTTGGGTGGTAAAGCCTTACAACACGCAGGAACGACAGAATCAATGTAAAGCAATGTCAAGTACAGAATACTCTGATGCTTAGGATCCTCGCAACAACGAGGATGATTCGGGAATAAAACCAACGGCGTCAATTGGGATGAGCACTGGCCAGCTTCTAATCCCACTTCCAAACCTGCTGCTCATTTGCTGTTTTGACTTTATTTCTCCATTTCCTGATCCACAATTAAGGACTTGGGCTAGATGGCCTCCAGAGCTCTTTCCACCTCAAATGTCTGTAATTTAAAAAACCCTGGTTCAAACTTTAGTTCTGGGTTCTAAAGTCATCTGGTTCAGAAGTAAGTCCGTTTGTATCGGTTTAGTCCCTCTAGAACATAGGGCTAGTGGACACTCCAGTAGAGGCTGTCCCTCAGTGTTTTAGGTGAGGCGGGGCTGCGTGGGTTTGAGTGTGGATCTCGGCAAGCTGCTTCCATTCAACCGGAGGTATTGTTGTTCCAGCCAGTTAGAGAAGGAGCTTTCCAGAAAGGCTAGTAAAGTTCCCCGGTCAGAGGGAGCTCGGCAGAAGGCCGTCAGTCAGGCCAGAGCTCCGCAAGCTCAGCCTGATGGAGCAGTTTGAGATGGTGGCCTTGGGACAGGAGAACCAACTTGAGCACTTGCTTCTTTACTCCCTGCGGCTGCCCTTCCGAGGGGAAAAGAGGCTGGCCGTGAGGGGGCAGGGAGCGCCCCGCGGTGCCCCGAGTGCCCAGCCCTTGGCAGCAGCCCCCCGCCGACAGCGGGCGCCAACCCTGCCCACCCGCAGAGGTGTTCTGGGTCTGGAGAGCCTGCCGTTCCTTCGGGGAACTGCCCCCGAGCCCCGTGGTCCGTGGGGTGGGTGCCCCCGCGTCCGGGCCACAGCAGCGACAGCGAGCCCGCCGTGGTGTGCCTCCGGGGCGCACGCGCGCTGTGTGGCCTGGGACCTGCGGGCCGGAAGGGCAGCGGCACGCACTCTGGCTCTCGGACCGGCTAGGAGACGGCCGTCCGGCCATCCATCTTCCGTGGCGCTAACACCCCCTCTCCCCCCCAGTCAATACGTCTCTCTCCGATGGGAAAGTTAATAAATTTTGCTCTAGATTAAAAGTATTGATCATTTCATTCGTAAACGATAAATAAAAAGGGGGGACTTTTCATTGCAGCCGGGGTAGCGTCTGGTGTATTTTGCCCGTGCAATCGCGCCAGGCGTGGGCGGGCGGGGGGGCTTCTCATATGCATTCCGGCCGGCCAGCTGCATTGATTTTCTATTAGTCTCCCCAGCACCACCCAGTAACACATCATTTCAGTACCTGCTATTAATGGTCTTTTGATAAATAATCACTTGTAAGTCAATAAATTTTTATTAAACAGTGTGGCTCTTTGATTTATTAAAATCCGACCGTGTTTGTCTGGGAGAAAAGGGATGCTGAATTGAAGTGGAGGCTTTCATACATCTTCCTGACGCCGAGCAGTCACCGCACACTCCAGAGAAAAACAATTGCATTTTAACAGAAACAAAGCAGCCGAGTGTGGAACTTGAGCCCGGGGAAACTTTATCTTCGTCAGTCTGATCCTTTCCTCTGCAGGGAGCAGCGGCGGGCCGGAGGGCGCCGTATCAAGAACTTTGTTTGCTTCCGAGAGCGGTGAGGTACCTTGGCCGGGCCCCGCGTGCGCGCATGCACACAACGCACACGCACACGCACCCGGGGGCAGCACAGAGCCTGCGCCGTCCCGGAGGCGACCCGACCTGCTGCACCCCCGACTGGTCACCCTTGACAAGCAGACATCGGGGACCCATGAGAAAAGTTGGACTGCAGGGCCTTTCGGCTTCCATCCCCACCGAATCTCCCAGGTCCCATCTTGTGACAGGAAATGCCAAGAGATACGTTACATTTTATGTAGAGATCTGGCTGTATGGATGATTTTTTAAAAGTGGGCCAATAGCTGAAGACTGGAGGTCTTTTTTTGTGAGATGGTCATTGGCATTAAAATTTGCTGTAAAGGGTTGACAAGTTTTCGTTGAGGCTAATACGAATAATACCCCACAGGGTTTGTCATGGGTACAGAGGCCCAAGCACTGAATACAGAAGCAGAACTCCCAGCCCGGAGGGAAGCAGGAGAAAGGGGGAGAATGTGGCTAGTAAAATGCTTTTATTAAAGCTCACGGGTGGAACTCCTTGACTCTGGCCCTATCCAGGCTGCTACTGTGACTCTTTTTCCCTTCCTGGTCAGTGTGACAGGTGTTAACAGGAAGACGTGCAAAGTGGGGACCGCTAGTAAGAAGTTCAGGTGAGGGCTTCAATGTTTTTAAACATTTTAGGTTATTTAATGTTTAAATTACATTTTTAAATGTTTTTAAAATGTAATGTTTTAAACCCGCTGCAAGGCTTCTCTGTTGTTGCTTGGAGTTCCTTTTCTGTCCTGGTCTTGGCAGGGAAAGCTTCAAGGGAACCTCAAAGGGGAACAGGAAGCTGGGGAGCAGAAAACAAACGCTTGACGCACCGGGCAGGTGAGTATTGATGCGGGTTCTCAGGGGCGTGGCCCATTCTGCCCCCACACGCAGGAGGTTGGACAAGGAGCCCGGCTCCCCCTTCCAAGGAGCTCAGAGCCTGTGCCTGAGGCTTGAGCCTCACCCCAAACCCCCCGGGGGAGGGGGGGATGTAGTGGTGGCCCAGGCAGGAGAGCCACAGGGCAGCATGCACCTAGCTTTCTAGAACACGAGTAATATTGAGTATATTCTGTACTTGATATGTGCAAAATTCAAGTCCACTTTCAAGGTAAAACAGGAGACCTGTGAAATGTTTCACTTGGGGAGTTTACCTCTAGCCTCTGTTCATTGCCCCTCACTTCCCTTGACCTGTCCATATTCTTTCCACTCTGTTTTTAGGACTCTGGTGAGGAAAGTTGGAGGAGAATCATCTTAGAGTTTCTTGAGCTCCATGAGTTTACTTCTGGTGATTCGGAATCAAATACATTAAACTCTGGGACGGGGGTGACTCTCACTGCTGGGCAGCTGGTTGGGGGTTAGGGGTGTGAGGCTGGCCCAGAGGAGTTACAAGGGACTTTGGGGCCATCACAGCGGGTACCTGCACACCTGTAGATACAGCCAGGCAGTAGAGGCGGGGGGAAGGTGGAGGTTGGGAGGGAGTCAGGGTGGAGAGCTGAAGCTTCCAGAATGGAGGATTTGGTAATCCTAGAGAGCTATGACAATGGATTTCCCTCCCTTGACCCCACAGCTCCCCAAATGCATATTCATTGCCTTTGAACCCCTCCATGCAGCACAGATT
Source organism: Neomonachus schauinslandi (assembly GCF_002201575.2). NCBI lineage: Eukaryota > Metazoa > Chordata > Mammalia > Carnivora > Phocidae > Neomonachus > Neomonachus schauinslandi. The sequence goes on from NC_058404.1 coordinate 38,536,326, forward strand.
CAGCTCTGACTGGCTGGAAGTGAGGTCAGAAGAAGGTTAGCTGGTGCTTTCCCATCTCATCGCACCCAGAGTTCCAGGCCAAGATGGTCCTCGGCTCCCCGTGCTCCCTCCTGCCCTGTTTGCACTGTTCCTCCCTCGCTGAGGAGTGGCTCTGAAGGAGTGGCCGGGGGAGGTGCCCAGCCTCTTGGGGTCTCTGGTTCCCGCCGCTGCTGCAGTGGGCTTGGGGAAGGGCTGCCTGCACTCCGATTGATCCACCAGCTGTGATTTGTCATTTCTCCGAGGCAGGCGCTGTTTTCTCTTGCTTCAGGAGGCCCCTTCGACACCTGCTTTATTTTTCTTCCTGCGCTGACGTGATGGGAGACAGGTGTTAAACTACTTAATCACTTTAAAATTGTTTTAATTTTCTGTTTTTTATTGATCTCTCCAGCACCAATTAATCAGTTCACTGGACCAGGCAGTTAGTACATTAAAAATTGTCAGGGAGGCCGTGCATCTTGCAAAATGTCTAAAAAATATTCGGCTAGCAAATTTCGTTTTTCTTTGGCATGCAACAGTCCTTGGCCCACAGAGCTCGCACTTGCAAAGGACCTCTGGGAGTATTCAGGGTACAGGAGGGACCCTGGCCAGAGAGGCTTCCTGTGGGGGAAGTGGAAGCAGGTGCCCTTTTCAGCGATTTGCCACCTTTCCTTCCACTTTTGTTTTCTGCTTCCCACACAACTGGGTCTCCTTTCCCCAAGAGCGCTGGGAATTTTGGTGGAAGGGCGCACTCGCTCTGCGACCATGTGTCCTGACCCCCACAAGGGAGGAATTCATAGTCTGTAACTGTTTGCAGCCGGGCACCCAGCCCACAGCCAGATTTCCTCTCCCTGGGACGTCGGCACCTTTGATTTGTCCTTCTGATGTTGCCAAAGCCACCTCCCTGCGGCAGGGTGCCTGCTAAACTTGGTAAACTCTCTCTATTGGCAGGTGGCTGTGTGTCACACTGCCTTGTCCCTGGCACCCTGGTGATGAACTGAAGCCTTTCCACAGAATGTTCTGGACAACCCCACCCCCACAGTCACCAGGTTCTGTGCTGCAAACCCTTTGCCATCTATCTTTTATCACCCCTCCTGAAAATTATTTATTAACTGCTTGGCTGTACTTTCTGAATTAAATAAAAACACGGACAGAATAACCAGGGGCTTGAGTATCACTTCTTAGGGGTAGAGATTTGATTTCTGGTTTTCCCATTTTTGCCTGACTTTCTATCACTCTCCAAAAGCAAGTGCCTTATTTTTTATGTGGTGAACTAAACATCCAACAGCCCGTGTGCAGGCTCTGAACTGTGTGTGCCCTCCCGGCGCCGCCCTCCTGGAGCATCTCCGCGCCCTTCTTCCTTTCTTCTGAGCTGCTCCCAGGACTAAAGGGCAGCTCTTCTTACCCACCCCCCCCAAACCCCCTGCACCGCTCACACAAGCTGCCCCCCAGACACCTCAGGCGAATCAGGGCTGGCAGCCGCCACCTGAGGAGGAAAAGGGCAGGAGCCCCAAGTTGTGGGGACGTTGGGGGCAAACATGGTCAGCCCCTGCATGCTGGCCGGCCAGACTTATCTTCCCCCAGCACCCAGCCCCACCCGCTCTGTATTAATTGGCATTTGATTGGGCTAGGGCGTATAATCTAGTATTGATTTTCTCTCTGGACGCCACAGCTTTATTTGCTCACATCTGCCTTGTGTTTAATTGGTGCTTTGCTCTGGAAACGAGAGATCTGATCGGCTTGTTTAGTTTCTTTTCCCGGGGCACACAGGCACGCACACACCCTCGCGCTCTCAAGTTGGCTGGCCCGGCCCAGCCTCTCTCTGACCCACCCCCCAACAGTGAGGCCCTCCTGGCGGATAGCAGGAACACGGAATGACCCAGAAGGCTTCCTCAGAGACTCCCGGTCTTTACACTTGACCTCACCTGCAGTGGGCTGATCCTTCCTGGTGTGAAAATGTGTGTGACCATTCCTGGGGGGAAACACTGACTCCGGGGTCAGACCTGGGTTCAAATCCACCTCTTGCCTGTATGTGGCCTGGAGGCGAACCTATTGGATCTTCTGCCCTGCAGTATCATCCTTGAGACCTTCTTTGCAGGACACTTAGGGAAGCACTGTCAATCACCACACTCCGTGTCCGGCCCTTAGCAGGTGCTCAATAAGCAGCAGCCCCTTGGCCAATAACGGGGCTCCATTCAGCCTGTGCAGCTACAGTGCGCTGCCCGCCTGGCGTGAGAGATCACAGCCCCGCGTACCGGAGACAGTCACCTGAGGCCACGTCTGTCCACACACGGTGAGGGGTGCGTGTCTCCTTGGGGCTCACAGTCCAGTGAGAACCTTGGCCCCAAGGCACTGCGGGCACCACTCACCTTGTCTGAGGCTGGCAACATCTCCCCCGCTCCCCCTGCAGCAGAGACCTCCCTCCGAGCCGGGCCTCTCCTGTCACCCGACATCCCATCCAGCACAGCCGCCCGGGCTGGGCCCTGGGCCTGGCGGGAGGGGGCGGGGGGCGGGGTGGGGGGACGTTGTTTTCTTTCCTCTGACTCTGGTCCTGCGTTTGGGCTGGTCCGCCCTGGGCTTTTTGTAGCAAAGGGATGATGTAAAGGCCAGAGGCAAATACTAATTTCCTATTGACACAACATTAATTCTCTTGCTTGGACAGGTGAATGTGCTTTCACTCACTTTGCCAAGATTAATGATGTTTGTTTGCCTGCTCAGAGAGGCCCTAATGAGGGGTTTGCGAACGGCACGCCTCCTGGCTTGGCTGTGGGGAAAGAGGCTGGCAAACTGCTCTACACCAAGGAGGAACAGCCTCTTCCCCCACTTCCAATGTCATCGTGTCCCTATTCAGGCACTGGAGCCTTCCCTGGAAGAAACAGGGACAAAAGGATTATTGGTTAAAGAGTATGAGCTGTTTGCGTCCTGCCCCCATGGGGTTGTTACTGACAAGGATACCTTCTCAACACACCTGCCCACGGGGTTGCGGCCAGCCCGCCCCTCCCCTGCCCTGCCTATCTATGACCTGAAGCTCTCTTCCCACCTGGGGCCTTGCCCCGTTTGCACACCTGGGGGTTGTCAAAGGTCGGGGCCTCAAGAGCAACAAATGCGGTTGGCCAGGCCAGGGCTTCTAAGGAGGGGCCGCTGTCCGAGGAGCCTCAGGACAAGGGAGGGTGCCCACTGCCGCCAGGGGAGCAGACTCCTGTAAGTGACGGGGTCACTAGACTGGTACCGAGCGGCTTCTGTGAGTGACGCTCCAGGCTCGGCACAGCCCAAACAGGGCAAGAAGGAGCCCGACAGCGTGACCTTTCTGGGCAGCACAGCCCAGGTGGATGGCGGGGAGGGTGGTGCTGGGCCCTGCAGGTATGAAGCCATGCGCTGAGGGGGGCTCTGCAGGGGGCTCCGCAGATTTCCTCACCGGCAGACCCTCCAAGGAGCTCAAGTGTCATTCCCCACGAGAGCAAGGCGCTGCTCTCTGCAGGAATCTGAGCAGGACTCCAAACCAATAATCGCGGAGGAGGGGAGGAAACGCTTAATCCAGCCCCATTCTGTCACTAAGGATGGTCCATTCATTACAACCTGGCCATCCGAGCTGCGGGGGGAAGCGGGGAGTAAAGAGATGGAAAGGGTGGGAGCCAGCTCTCCGTCCGGGCTGGGAGGGAAGGAAGGCTGGGGAACTCTCGCCCAGGGCGGGTCCCCTTTGTCCACGTACCCCCATGTGGCAAGCCCCCTGAAGGACCAGCCTGTAAGCAAACAACAGGGTTGTCCATTTATTTTTGCTGTTCGTGTTCTTGCTGTTAAAAATTATAGAAAACCACTTCAACCAGCCTCAAGACAAGAGGGTATTATCTCCTGAAAAGGCTAGGGGTGGATTACGCCTGGCTGAGTTTGGGCCTGAAACAGTGTCACCCATTCAGTCCTGCTCCCCCTCCGTCTCTCAGCCCTACTTCTCCCCGGGGTTGGCACCCTTCTCAGGCGGGCGTACCGCACCCTCACCGAGGTAAGAGGGCCGCCACAGCAGCCGGAAGAGCGCCAGGCAGACAGGTAAGACAGGTAGCCCTGAGGCCAACCTGGTCCTTGCTCACTGGCTGCAATTGAGCCTCAGGCCAATCCCAGAACCAATCCATCACACGAGCGGAGAGGTGGCATTCGCTGATTGGCTTAGGACTGTGTCAGTCATGTATGCCTGGGGGTGGGGTCAGCCCGCCCAAACTAGATCAATCGAATGAGGCAGGAGGGTTGTTTTTCCCTAGAAAAATCAGGGTAGCCTTACCAGAAAAAGGCAAGGATCAGTGGCAGGCCAGCCCAAACCACAGACGCGCACTGCACCCTTTTACTACTCAGTGAGTGTAGAAGCTGCCATTCACTGAGCAAGGCACTGTACTTTACAGTTATCCTGCACCTCGCCCGCAGACCCCGCTTGCGCTGGCTCCTTCCACCTTGGCATGTGATGGTCCCAGCTAAAGCAGTATTAGAACCGCAAGCCCAATGTTGCTTTCTTTTCCAGAACACAGCGGCAGTGGTTTAGCAAATCTGTTAGAGCGGGGTCTCTCCCCGGAGCCCTTGAAGGATTGACTATATTAGACCTTTTCGAAAGTATCACAGCCCCAGAGCGGATTCGGCAGCAGGAGACCGGAAGCGTCCTACCATCTCTCCATCCTTCGTTGGGAAGAAGATCCAGACCCTTTGCAGCTTTGCTTCCATCCCTGCTGCCTTCCCTGACTATTTGAATCTTTGTCACCTGGGGAGGAAGGAAACCCTACAGAACCCACAATGCAGGTCATTGTGAACAAGTCCAGATCCGGCAGGGAGAACCAAAATGTGGGCTTCTAAAATCACTATTTGCCAAATTTGTCCACTCCAGTGCCCTGGGCACTTTTCCCCAGACACATTCCAGGGGCAGCCCTTGCCCAGCTGAGTCTGCAGATCTGGAGGGGCCCTGGGGGTCTGTATGCCTGACAAATCATAGGTCAGGCAAGCTGGGGCAACTGCCTCAGTGAACATCTTCTCTGGCTGTGGCATATCTGCTCCTCCCAGAGACACTGGCCGTCAACAGCAAAGCACTGTAGACCACACCAAGAGAAACGCTGTTCGCCGGAGTCGTGCGCTACAACGCATTTGATCAGTGTGTCTTTGATTAGAGGACTTCATCTGGTCCTCTTGTGTCCTCTGTAGCTTTCACATCTTTACATGTCCGCAGAGAGACGCAGCCTGGACTTAGAAGACAAGGAGTTTTGAACTTGCATAGATCTTGGTTTCCACATATGCAAATTGGGGATAAAATCCAATGACCAGTCTGTCAGAGAATCAAATGAAAGAATGTGCGTACATAAAAAAAAAAAAACCCCACGAAAGAATGTGCGTGAAAGTGTATGGAAGGCCGTAGTGAGTATGGTATTATCGTTTCAAATGAGCATTCAGTCATTGCTTTTCATTCAAACTCTGTAAATTCTAATGTTTAGGTCATATAGACACAGTGATTCTCACGAGTGAAGGTTGCCTTTATTCTATAGTGCACCTTATACGATACAGGATATACTGCTTTTGATGAGATATGGTATCACGTGGATCAACGGGGAATTGCATTTTTGTTAGTGTACATTGCCATCAATTAAATGCTCTCTAATCCTTAACCACTGCCTCCTGGGGGGTCCCTCTGTTCCCTGTGAAGACGTTCCTCACAATAGCATTGTGTTCCCCTTCTTTCTTGGCAGCTGGTCTCTTCTAGACTGTGAGCATCAGGAGGGTAGGGAGCTTGTTCTCTGTTCAGATGCCCAGCAACAAGCACAGTGCCAGGCAAAAAGCAGATCTCAAATGTTGACGGCATGGATTTTAATTTATGAACACATATAATCCTAATTTTCTTTTTAAACAGTTCACAGCCCAGACCTAATTCAAATGGCCCCTCTCTCTTTCCCCTTTTATGGTAGTTAAAAATGGAAGCTCCAGAGTCAGACTGGGTTAAGCTGTGTGACGTAGGGCAAGTTGCTTAACTTCTCTGTGTCCCCAGTGTCCTTGGCTATAAAATGGGTATCATAATGGTGCTTATTTCATGTAAGGTTTTTTTGACAGTGAGATGAGAGAAGCCCCTGGAACAGGGCATGGCCCCGTGAGTGTTTAATGAATGGAGGACAGAGCATGATTCTGAAGTCAAGCAGAATCACTATAGCGTATCCATGGACTTGGGATCAGACTCCTATCAGTTCGTTTCTCTGCCTCAGTTTCTTTATCCGGAAAATGGGGATACTAAATCGTACATGGCTGTTAGAAGACAAATGAGTGGGTGTAAGTAAAGCATTTGGAAGGAGTCCCTTTCATAGAAGGCTCTGGGGTCTTCTTCTGCAGTATAGGGAACAGATGAATGCCTCTTTGGCATCCTGGCCTGATGCCAAAGCTCTTGGCCTGGAGACAAGAGGACCACAGGGATTCCCTTAGCCTCCTTCCCATGACCTATGCCTCCCGAACAACGGAAGTCCTTCCCACCACAGGTTTGTACAAAACTCCTCTGTAAACTCCCAACCCACCCTCTGAACCAAGTTGAAATGACATGATCTGATAGTCAGAACAGCACATTTCTTTTATTTGGTACCGTTTGGTTTATCTGAGCATCATCAGAGAGTGAACTGTTCTAAGCAAAATCATTTCCCAATGAAAATCCTTCTAAAATATCCTCTTCCGCCATCTTATGCAGAAGACAAAGGATGGGGTTTAGTCTTTCTGATGGCTCTGGGACATCGTTATGAACAGGAACCACAGTGCTGTCTTCAAAGACCTCTGACCTACGTCGGGTTTTCAGTCCTATTGCCAAACGCCCACAGAAGGCTAGGCTCTGGAATTCCTCTTTCTCCTCGTGGACCGCTGCGTACACTGGCCACCTCGCACCTAGGCTCTGGGCCTCTGCCTCTAGTCTTGCAGCCGAGGGGCTCCGGCCACCTGGGAGAGCAGTGCGGGCCCGTGGTAGCTACTTTCTTGTCCTCGAGACTTTTGACAATGTTGCTCACTATCGGGTCCCAGCTGTGTTTTCCGTGGTCACAAATGCTATGACTGTACCTACGCTCAACTGCATCCCCTGAACAACGTTTGATCGAGCCCACCCTCTGTGCTCCGAGGAGAGAAGTGCTGCCTGCGCATTCACACAGCCACGCCCGCCCCGGCCCCTCTCACACGGTGCGTGCTGTGCCTGGGAGCCGGACGGGCATCCGGTTATACGCAGATTCTGGATGGGGCCCGCGGGTCCGTGTTTCCCACGAGTTCCTGGGTGAGGCCGCTGCTGGTGCCCAGATCAGGTCCTAGAGTAGCAAGGCCTGCGTGCAGAAGAGACAGATCCAGCCGCCCCGGGGCAGGCAGGCAGAGGTGCCGGGAAGAGGTGGGGACCCCTCCCTGCCCCAGCTAACGTGTCTACAGAAGCACAGTCGGCCCGGAAGAAACACATCTGCAGGCTGCACTCAGCCCTCCACGTCCGGTAGCGGCCTGCCGGGGAGTCGGGTAAACGACCCGGGTCCCACGCGAGTCCCTCCACCGCCGCCCGGAGAGCAGGTGACCGGCCGGGGCCGAATGCCTGACCGGAGCCGGGAGCGGGTCCGTGGTGGAGAACTGTGCAGCACTGGCTCAGGCGCTCCCTGAAGCCATGAACTTGGGAAGGAGGGGGAGGGCGGCAGCATCCTCATAATAAGTGCCCACACAGGTCTGTTCATTGCACGCGATTTCCTTTCACCTTCTCCGTCTTGCGGAGTGCGACGTCAGCCTCATTTTACCGATGAGGAAACTGGATTTCAAGCGGTTAACTAACTTGGTCACCTGACCCAGCTACTCGCTGGCGACGTGAGGACTCAGAGCCTCGAAGCCCTCTTCGGATCATGCAGCAGGTCGGGTGTCTGCATGTGCCGGGCACACTCATTAGCTCTGATCTCACAGAGCCCCGCGAGGTCTGTGCAATTTTTCCTGTCCACAGATGGGTACACTGAGGCTCAGCGGCTGAGTAACCAGCCCAGGCCACAGGGTGGTGGAGCCAGGAGGCAACTGAACACAGTCCTCCACGCGGTGCTGCGGGAAAAGGCTCGGGTCAACTGGTGTCCAGCTTCAACCCCTAGAGGGGGCCTGAGTATGGGAGGGGTTGCCAGAAGTGGAATTCCAGTACCCCGTCTCCTCTTCAATTGTCGCGATCAGGACGTGGCCGTCCTTAACCTGGTAAGACACTGCCATCCCCGTACTTGCCCCCAGCCCGCTGGGACGAGTCCTGTGTCCTTCTAACACTGGCAGCCACAGATACAAGGGCTGTGGCCCAGAATTTGTGCCTGCCTGTCAGAGCCTACTGGGCTGCCCATCAGAGCAGGACTCTGTGGCTATTGGGAGCACAGGATTTAATTTCTTCCCCCTCGTCTCACCCCTGAAAAGTTTGCGGTGTGCTAGGAGAGGAGTCTCAAGAAGCACAAATTTCCAAAATAACTTTGGATTTTTGTTGAATTCAGGACGTACAAGAAATTCTTTTTATAATCAGGCATAAAATGTCTAGGGCTTATGATTTCTTTATGATAGATGAAGTGGCATAGCCTTGAGCTCTCCCCAGCAACACACACACGCGTGCACACAGGTGTACACACACATACACACATGCACACGCACCCAGGTGCGCATCTGCTGAGAACAAGACTTATTCCGATTACCCTCGGGAATCTGGGCCGTTCACCGGGGCTCTTCCCTCCGGGAGAGTGAGTGAGGGCCAGGAGCTCTGGCTGGCTGGGCACCCGTGCTCAGGCTGCCCGTGAGAGCCGGAGGGAGGTAGACGAGACGGCGGGGAAGATGGAGTCTTTGAGCCACAGGTTCCAATGGCAGGTGTCCCAGAACGTGGAGACTGGAGAAGAGTTTGTTTAGCTCAGCAAATGTCTCCCCAGGGAAAAACTTCCCCCAAGCTTGATTTAATACTGACCCCAAACGACTTGAATCAGACATGCAAGAGTTACAGCTCTACAAGAGCAGTTGGGATTATAATACGCTTACAAAAGAAGGAAACAAGCTCAATTTGGGGGGTCACTGGCCTCCTCCTCCAGACCTGCTTCATGACTTGGCACGTGGATTATGTTCGCTCCCTCCTCCCGGCCTGCAAGCCCCATGCTCTCCTCAAAGTGCTCGGGAGACACCGGGCAGCTCCTGGCTCCCAGAGCCCACAGAGGTTTTTCGTCTTGGGGGGCTGTGCTGAGTGACTCCTCGGGTGCTCCCAGGCTGTTGTCCCGCCTGCACAGCATGGCTGCAGGCGCCCCCCCCCCCCCCCCCCCCAGGCCCCATGTGTCAGCGGAGGGCTCCTCAGTGCAGCCTGTGGCCAGGAGTTTCCAGAGATGGCGCTCTGTTCTTACAAGCTGTCTTCTGTCTCCTTCCCACTTGACCTCCAGAGAGGCTCGGGTCAACTGGTGTCCAGCCTTTTCCCGCAGTCTCCAGAGAGACTGTGTGTGGGCATTGTTTTGGATTAAAAGCATTCTGTGTTTTCTTGTCAGTCACTCCTGTCCTCTGGGTCCATTAGGGTTATTATGAAAGGTTGGTGCCTCAGTTTCCAAGCGGCCCCAGCTGGAGTCTTCCTCCTACCCTTGCTTCCCCTCCAGGCGGGTTCCCCAGGCCAGAGTTTCCTGCCCTGGGGGCCCAAGGGACGAACTGAAGGACTTGGGACGGCAAAGGGAACTCCGGCCGTGCTGGTGTTTGCATGGATCATTCAAGTTGGAAGGCTCCTGAAAGCACACCTCGTTTTGGCCTCTCATTTTACAGAAAAGGCTTTGAGGGGCTGCTCCTGGGGCAAGTGGATGTGAGAGCCTTGGAATTCACTCTCGGCTTGCTCGCCTTCCCACTTCTGGGACTTGCCTTAGGTACCTTCTGAGCCCAGGTTCCCTCAACCAGGCGACGAGCATAACACCTACCTCTTAAGTTCCTTGTGAGGTCAAGTAAGGTCATCCAGGCCTTCCATGTGGGAGAATTTAGTGGGGGGGGGGGGGTGTTCAGTTAATGTTAGTGCTTTTATTTCTGTCCCCCCTAATCTTTTCTTTATGGTACCTAGTTCCCCAAATGGACCTTTTCCCCACTAGGCTATGAATTCCGGGAGGTCAGGAACCCCGTTCAAGTCTTGGGTTTCTCAGCACCTATGACAGTGCCTGGCATTGACCCATAAGATTTCAAAGTGACCAGTGTGAGTCAGGGTTTCCAGACTCCCAGAGCTCAGACCCCCACCCTGGGAGCGGAGAGGCCTGCCCTCAGAGGGCCCCTCACAGCCCGCATGGCTGGGATTCCTCAGCCAGGGTCACATAAAGACAGGAGCCTTGGGGAGGTTTCTGGGACTTTTATTTTTACTCTTTATATTTTCAAAGCCAGTAAAGATGGGCAAACGCTTCGTCCCTTTTGGGCTGCATTCCTCTAGTCAGCCCCCACCCGCCTCCCCCGCCCCTCCCACCTGCCCGCCTCTACGAGTCACCTGGGCTGAAAAATGCCACCCCACCAGTGGGCACCCCATTTGGAGAACCCCAGTTGGAGGTCCCCGCAGGGGCCTCCTCAGTTCCGGTGTGGGCACCCCAGTCTGAGGTCCCCTCTCTCCGGGTGACCTTGTCCTTGTATCAGCACCAAGGGAAACCCAGGTGGGCGGCTCTGGGGGGTAGCAGCATCGGCCCCCCGGATTCTCTCATCTTTTCTCTGCCTCTGCCTCCAACCTCCCTCTTTCCCAGCCAGGTGGAGTTGGGCAGGGGGTCTTGTCTCTTCCTATTCTGGGGGAATCCCCGCTGAGGGCAGAGTGGAGAAAGGGGGCCAGGAGGACTTGGCCCTCCAGGGGTGTGATCCTGGAGTTAGGGTGTCAGGAGCGTTTCTCCTTCGCTGGGACCCTCTTCCCCTCCCTGAGGTGGATTTCCTCCAGTCGGGGTTCTGTAGTTAGTTCTGGCCCCTCCAGTGGGATCCTTCCTGCGCCCAGGTCGGAGAAGGGTACCTGGTCATGCCCTCGTTTCTCCTGCAGTCAGCCAGGAGCCCACCTGGACCCAGCACCCCGGTCTCCCAGCTCCGAGAGCAGAAGGGCGACCTCTGCCCCGGCCAACTGCCTCCCTGGGGGTGGGCCCCCCTGCAACAGCTGGCTCACAGTGGCACGTGCGGGACCCCACAGCCACTTTCCTGGTCGCAGAGCCTGGTCATTTTCATCTACCTGGGCACTCAGGCGTTTGCAGAGCGGGCAGGGCCAGGCCTGGGCCCCAGAGGCGCGGGACAGACGACAGGGTGCCCGGTCTCAGGCCGCGAGGGGCCCTCCCCCCCCTTGCTCCCTCCTCCCTCCACCCTCCACCCTCCCCCCCCCCCTCCGCCTCCGGGGGGGGGGGGGGGGGCCCGGCCCCCCGGGCGGGGCAGGGGAGGGGCCGCAGGCGGGGCGCGGCGGGGACGGGGGGCGGGGACGAGGGTGGGGGGACCGGGGCGGGCGTCAGACGCTGTGCGCGCCCAGGCTGAGCACCGAGAAGGCGGCGCGGTGCTTGCGGAGTAGCAGCCGGATCTTCTCGTCGTCCGAGTCCGGGTCTAGCGGCTTGTTGTACTCGTCGTCCTCGTTCTCCGAGGCCGCGCGCTCCCCGCCCGCGCCCGCGCCGCTCGGCGCCCGGGGCGTGGAGGACGAGGGCTCCAGGGCGCTCTTCTTTCGCCACTTGGTCCTTCGGTTCTGGAACCACACCTGGGTGGGAAGGAGGCTGAGGCTCGTGCGCGCACAGCACACACAGGGCCCCGCTTCAGGAGGGTGACTCCACTGGGCGGCAAGGACACTCGATCCTTATTTTTCTAGTAAAATAAATGGCTCAGTGATAGACCAGGTTGTAATATTCACACCATTTGGGCGGCGCGGGGGAGGGGGGTAAAATAGAAACGAATGCTTGTAAGTGAAGCAGCCCTTTCTGCTTAGCTATAGCCCTCCTTGCGGTGGATCTTCTCTTTTGCCACCCGGGGCACTTGGATGGAAGATGCTGGAATGCCCAGGTGAGGGAACTCAGTAGGTGCTCAAGAGTCGTCCCTTCTTTAGCTTCATGGACCTTCACTGAACTTCAGGAATAATTTCCCCCTAATTATAAAAATAACGTATTTTCGTTGCTTAAGATAGTTGATGAATGCGGAAAAGTACCTAAAGAGGCAGAAAAATAGGTAAGAGGGCCCGTGGCTTCCTTCCACTTCCATTCAGCAGGCCCGGAAGCTGCAGAGGTAGGTGGCTGGTGATGCTATCGGAGCCCAGACGTGGGTCCCAACCTGCCCCTGTGCTTCCCTCTCCTACCCTTAAACCTGTCAGCATGTCACAGAGCTGGGCAGTTCGGGCATAGCTTTCTTTGGGGGGGCCCTCCACCCAAAGCCTCTCAGGAGAGATCTAGCATCACGGTGGCCTGTGGGAGCCTGGAGGGAGAAGCCTGTTCACTGACTGCAAGCTGGGTGACAGGCAGTGTGAGCATGGCCCTTGCATGCCCCTTGGAGTCTGCCTGCCCCCCATATCCCGTCCGAGCTTCATTTTGGGTGGACTTGGAAGGAGGTGTTATCTCCACCTTATTGGCAAACCAAGGCCGGCTCCTCCTGCCAGCTGAAGCAACAAACCTATAAATCCAGTTCTAACGTGGCCCCGAGACCGACTCCTGATCTGGGCCAGAGGCTGCTACCAGCCCTGGAAATTTCTGGCCAACACTGTGCAGAGGAGGGGAAGGCATTAGGTGGGTGCCCCACAGATCTGGCTTTGAGCCCCAACTCTGCACTTACCAGCCAGGTGACGTTGAGCAAGAGGCTCAGCTGAGATTGTTCCTTCCAATGTGAAATGGGTACGAATCCCCACCTCCAGGTTGCTGGGAGGCTTAAATGAGCTCCTGCACTCAAGGTTCTCAAAACAGAGAGCAGTATTGACAGCCATCTTTTTGGTTATGGTCATTATCGTCACCTCTGGGGTGCGGTGGGCAGGACAGCCTCCCGCTGAGAGCCGCCTTTCTTCCCCTGGAAGGCTGCTCCCTGCAGGGCAGACCCCTTCTCCCGCACAAACTCACCTTGACCTGTGACTCAGTCATCCCCAGCGAGTATGCCAGCCGTGCCCTCTCAGGGCCAGCCAAGTACTTGGTCTGCTCAAAGGTCTTCTCCAGGGCAAAGATCTGGTGTCCTGTGAAGGTGGGCCGGGTGTGCTTCTTCTTGTGGGTGCTGTCGCTCAGGGGATCCGGGGCTGGCGGGAGGAAGAAAGTGTGTGGTTAGCGGCAGGAGTGGGGGTGCTAGCCCCGTCCTGCATCTCCCACTGGGCGAGCTCCCTCCTACAGAGAAGCCCCTGAGATGGTGGGGGCATCGTGACTCCGCTAACAAGCAGCATTCCTGGTGATCTGACAGTAGTGACTGTGACCTCTGCCACGTTTGGATGGACAGGGACCCCGAGAGGGCCCCTGCCCCAGGGGAGAGCTACTTAGGGGCAGAGGGCTCTTGCAGCCTGCCCCGGTCTCCTTCTCTCTGTAATGTTTTCACTACTCAGTGATGCTGCCTTCCCTCCAGGGCCAGCAGGAGGTTCTTCTCGGTTTTCTCACCAAGACACAGCCTAGGTACCTTCCACCAACTGTCAGGGCCCCAAGGGGTCTGGGAATTCCTCCCCTGCCTAATCCCTTGTTCTTGGGATCCCATTTTCCAGGTTTCTGAGAAAACCAGAGCTTTAGGCCCCAAGTTACTGCTCTCCCTTGTCACCAGGCCTAGAAGTCATGTGGCCTCAACCACACGGGACAGTCTGCACACAGAGGCTCGGGCCCTGCCCCCTGCTCCCTGCCCAGCTAGGGCAGCCGCTCAGGCAGGAGCCGGGCTGGAGAGCGGCAGGGCTCCGGGGAGGCAGAAAGCCCACCTGTTGGGCCTTGGTCAGCACAGCCCAACAGCCCATGTCCCGTCTCCTCATGTTACAGGTAAGGAAACTGAGGCACTGGGTGGGGAAGAAGCTTCCCAAGAGACTGTCATCCGCAGTCCTCTCTCCCTTTGTGTTAATTCAGCCACCGACTTGGATATTTTCCTGTGTGTGGCTGTGCACTTGGGATTGAAGAGTAGGGGCGTGGAGAGAGTGTGTGTGCTGGGGGGAGGGGGAGATGGAGGTGGGAGAGACTGAGGCCTAAAGCACTCCCAAAGCCAGTTCCAAGAGATGAGGTCTTCACCCACGTGGAGCTCGCCATGCTCAGGCTGAGTGAGGGGGGGCTGTCAGGCGGTGTGACCCCCCGGAACAGTGCAGCACATGGGGAGGTAGATGTGTTTTGGGGTTTCCTTGGTGGGCGCCAAGCCCCTATGCGGTGGGGCAGCCCCAAGGTCCGAGAGGAGCGGAAGTTCCCTCCGTCTCTGCCCCTGCCTGGTCCTGGCCGGGCTTCCGTGGCACAGGGAGGGCTCCTGCGGCCACTGACACCTCCCTGCCTCCCAGGGGAGCCTCACGGGCCCGTGCATGTCCTGCCGCCTCCTCGGGGCTCCGACTGGCATCCTGGGGACCCCGCACCCGTTCTCTGAAAACAGGTTTGGGCATGGTGGGGTAGGGAGACCCCCCCCCAACAACTAGGGCCGAGTCTGACTTGACTCGGCAGCTGCTCCCGGGGGCCGGGCAGTTGTCGCTGCTCCTGCTGCCGTGAGCCCCGAGGAGGATGGTGGACGGCCGCCCCCCTGATCGCAGGCGGGACCAAGATGGGGTCGGAGTGCATTTGGCGGCCCTGAAGGGTGTCAGGGCATGAGTGGGTCTCCCTGCGAAGGTGATGCTGTGGCAACTTCTCACTGGGGACAGCATTTGCCTGCTTTGGAGGAAGAAGTGACATGGGCTCTGAGTGGGAGAAGGAAGCTAATCTGCCAGGCGGACCCTACGTAGGGCAAATGTGGGTTATGGCGTCTTCACCCGACCTGGAGCCCTCCGGGGTTTCTAGGAGGGCAGCTGAGGCAGCCACTGGTAAGGGCGAGGGGTGAGGGGCAAGACACCTGTCCAGGCAGAGCTGGGGCGGGCCCGGGAGGGGAGAAGTCAGTCGTGCGCCACGGTGAGCCATGGACCCAGGTGTCTGATGGTGGCTGAGGAGAGGTGGACGGCAGGTACGCACCACCCTGGGAGCCCTCCCCTCCCTTCCCACACCTCCTCCTCCCCTGATCCTGCGGGGGGCCGGGGGGGGGATGGAGCCTTGCCCTGTACTCACTGTTGCCGCATTGCCGCCCGCCTCGCCAGTCCTGGCCCGTGTCTGCCCAGCAGTTCCGGGTCCGGGGCGGGTACTCATTGCCAGCCTTGGGAAAATTCGCCACCTGCGGTCCATAGTAGACCCCCTGGGAGCCGAGTCCACCAAAGCCTGCCACGTGGGGGTAGCTGGAGAGGAGGCTGCTGTTCGGTGTGGCCACGGGCCTGCTCAGGATGTCTGTGATCCCGTGGGGGGTCCCGGCGGCCAGCTGGGGGCCCAGCCCCGGAGGGCTGAGCTTGTAGAAGGAGTTCTGCACCGAGTACTGGCACACGGGGGCCTTCATCTCCGAGAACTGAGCCAGTGGCGTGTTGTTCAGCAGGAACGTCCCCTGCAGGTTGGACTCCATGATCCTCGGGTCAGGGTGAGGGAAGGTGAGAAGCCCAAATCCAGGCCCCTAAAGCCAGAGACCCCGAGCTCTGACCCAGAAGCCCATGGCAGGTTTGGAGGGTCAAAAGCGGCCTGAGCCCCAGACTGCCCTTCTACCTAAGGCATCCGGCCCGGCCCTGGCCCGGGGACCAGCACCTACGTCAGCGGCTAGGAAGTCAGGTGCTCCTGGGGCAGGTGAGAGGCCTCACCAGCGCCCCTTGGCTCTCTCCCTGTCCGTCCTGGAGAAGGGCGGCTCCGCACGCCTCAGCTCAGACCCCTCCTCTGCCTGTGAGTCTGGGGGCCCTCCATGAGAAGTTTTAAGTTCAGAGAAGCAACATTTCCCTGATAAAGATATGGCCCATTAGAATACAGACTGGAGACTGGCTGAGCTGTGAGAGGTGCGGCGCCATTGGTTGAAACCCACACAGGCCTCACATTGGCTTTTCCAAGACAAATTGCACTTTGAAAGATTGACTGTAAAATCAGCCAGGGTGTGTGTGTGTGTGTGTGTGTGTGTGTGTGTATGAGAGAGAGAGAGAGAGAGGGAGGGAGAAGAGAGAGAGAAGAGAGAGAATGAGCTCTGGAGGCTCTCTGTTCATTCTCAGAGCGTCTACCAGCTCCTGGTCTCCCAAGCCCAGCATCTAGGGAAAGGTGGGTACCTGGGGCCCCCTGGAGGCTCCTGAGGCAGCCGCTCCCCTAAGGGTGAGGAGGCCAGGGTCGGGGTTGCTGTCCGGGGGTGCGCAGACCCCTTTATGTGCAGATACCCAAGCCAGTGGGGGAGTATGGTGTCTGAGTGTGGATGCTTCTCTTCCTCCGAGCTGGGATGGGTAAGTGGGGAGGCTGGGCTTTGGCTGGGGGGTGGGGGCTGGGGATGTGGATCTCTGTGACCGGCCTGAGAGCCTGGGAGTGGGAGCCTGCCAGCAGACTGGGGCGGGGGGTGGGAGGGGAGCAGCTCTGCGCCTGCCGGGTGTGTGCTCTTCCCACCTCCGCCTCCGAGCAGACTTTCCTGATTCCCTCTCTCCTCCCGTCTTCCTCCTCCGAGGAATCACTTGTGCCTCTGCTGGAGCCCATTGCCATGTTCTGTCTGGCTCGGCAGCCGGGTTGGAAAGCTGTGATGGCTGAGATGGCTGTTGATTCAGAGGTGGGCCCCCCTGGCAGGCACTTGGTTGGTGCTCAGTCATTATTTGACTGAGTTGCAGAGCACCCATATGCCTTTTTTTCTAATGAATTTTTTTTTACAACATACAAGGCTCTACTGGGGGCCATCTTCCGTTTTACAAACAGGGAAGCCATGGTGAATACCCGGTTGTTTCTGCATGGGACAGAATCCTTTCTTGCAGTTCTTGTTTTTGTTTTGTTTTGTTTTTAAAAGTGGAAACCAGCGTGCCACTGGTCTGAACATGTAAAATGACAGGACATTAGTGACTGTCAGGCGGACAGACTTCTGTCCCTCCTCCGCGGGGCAGTTCCAAAGCCTTTCCTGATCAGGCTGTGGGCTCCTTGGCTGTCTGAACAGCCCGTGGTCCCACTGTGGCAGGTGGGAGAAAAGAGGTGCCCTTCGCTGGCCTTCTCCCAGGCTTCCGGCTGGAGGTCTGGACCCAGGACTTGGGGAGGGCTCCCCTCTCACACAGAGCCTGCCTCTCCCCACGCTGCTATCTGTTCCTGGTGGAACTGGCTGCCCGCAGCCATGTTCTCTGTAGCGTACATGACGTAGGCTAATGCAAGAAAGACCTCACACAGGCTGTGGAGGTTAATAACTCTACAAGTTTAGACTAAAAACAAGAAAAAAGGATCTTACCCCTCTGAGTTGCCTGTGCTACCAAGCTGCCCATCCCAACCATTTG
This sequence comes from Neomonachus schauinslandi, assembly GCF_002201575.2. Taxonomy (NCBI): domain Eukaryota; kingdom Metazoa; phylum Chordata; class Mammalia; order Carnivora; family Phocidae; genus Neomonachus; species Neomonachus schauinslandi. Next base: position 38,553,718 of record NC_058404.1, read on the forward strand.
GGAGACTTAATTCCAATTTCCAGTGTCGCCGCCTGACACCCCCTCCCCCCCCCCAGGCGACTGTGATCCTGAAACTGTGCTTTTGAAACAGCTCTGGGCCATGCGGCTGCACAGCCTCGGCTGGTGCCTGGTCGAGGGTGGTTTTTCTGAGAGAGAAGCTACAGATTCCGAGTGAGGGCCGCCCGTGCTCCTCAGACCCTGCGAATATGACTTGGTCACCCCCTAATGATGGGAACTTATGAGGAAGAAAACCTGCAGCAGATGATTTCTTATTTACTGCCAGGCGTGACAAAGGCATTCACGTTCGGGAATCCCAGGAGGGCAAACTGAAAAGACTTTAGCAATTGTTTGATCCATTCCCCCATTTGACAGATGAGAAAACTGAGGCCAGCTTGGTGACCAGCCTCATGAAGTGTTAGGAACTAGTGAGGAACAGGGCAATTTTCTCAAAAGTTCTTGAACTTTGAATGACATTGAGTGCAGGGACCAGATACCTTCACAGGGAGGGACTGGGGGGGGGGGGTCCCCTGTTAGTGTATGCTGTGGGTTCAACCATGCACCCTGGGGGAGTGTGGTGCCCCCCTCCACCACCTTGGACTTGCTCCCATCTCATGGTAATCCTTAGGAGACAGAAATCTGTCTTACTAACCCCAGCGGTTTGGTGGGCTTCTCCCAGGATGGGTGGTCTGATGAAGGGGCTGTCCAGGTTTCCAGGAAGGGGACAACCCCCCCCCACACCGAGCGGTGGGGGGCAGGATGCAGGCCTCCCTGCTGACTGATCCCACCCCCGGACTCCTTCAGGCCCCAAGCCAGGCTTCACTCTTGCCCCAGCACCTCAGATTGCCCCAGGCCAAGCCAGGAAGGAGAGATGGAGCCCTGTGCCGTGAGTCAATTTCTTTATTAATTTTGACATTTGTTCAGCTGGTGTAGCGAGAATGGTCTATACATCAGAGTGGGGTGGGGGATTCTCTCCTGATAACAGAGCATTTGGGAGAGAGCCAAGAAGAGAGTCATTTTCATAACAATTAAAAAAATCAGGGTAATTCCAAAACTTCTAAAAAGCATCTAATGTGCAGACTGCAGCATTCTCTAGGCATCGTGTGGAGACCCCAAACTCCTCCCCTACCAGCTCCTACTAGCAACTGGAGCGCGCAGCCATGCGGCCAAGGGCCTGGGGCCGCCGGGCCAAGCAGCCATGCCAGACGCAGCGGAGGGTGCCAAAGCATAGCCTGGAGCCGCCGGGCCCACGCGGGGCTCCACGAGGGGCTCCTGGGGGGGCGGCGGCGGCCTGAGGGGGACGGCGCGGGGTCGAGGAGGGGAGGCGGGCCCTGCGCCTGTCTTCCCCGGGCCGGCCGGCCCGCCGCGCTCCTCCCACCCCCGGCCGAACCCGCCGGCTCCCGCGGTGGCCCCGGCGCCCGGCCCGACGCGGAGGAGCGCGGCGCTCGCGCGCCC